>NC_068358.1:39152059-39284559 GCF_020536995.1 Dreissena polymorpha
TTATTCTTATACAATTATTCCAAAATATGTTATAGCTAGGTCATCCCGTAACACGTGTTATTTATAAATACAATTCTGTAAACCTTAGCCATATGATTGCTATAAACGTTAACATTATATTAACGAGGCTAATGTACGAAGTTGTAGTAATCGATCGAACATTTTAGTATTGACAAACGTACTCCCGAAGGATATTACACATGATACTATTTCCATTTACCTACTGTTAAGGTAACTCGAATCGACAGTATGAGCCTATATTGGCATACATTACGCGTTTGAATTGTGTACTTTCCTTGTATTATATTTGTCCGTACACTTTTTCACTGTATAACTGATCACATGACAGTATGTATCATGAACTATGCCTTGACCGACTTGACGTAGCTTAGGTTCGAAAACGAGATGTTGAAATGTTGGCGAGCTACTAAAGTAAAAATGTTCATAAACAATTGCAATACATATTTTTACGTTTTAAGGGTACAGAGTGAGTGTTCTAGACAGGCAGTTTAACTTTGACACCTTTGACACATCCCACCTTGGGAGAGAGGCTTCAATCATCTTACCACAAGAGGTTTTTAACAAGTCCCTCGTGAAAACAAGCGGTAATAATGTAATAGTTCATTCAGTCATTAATGTATTGTATGTGAACATTTATCTTCTCAACTTATTTAATCCAATGTTTCATTTACTGAATTTATAGTTAAAAATGAGTAATGAATGAACCGTTAACAATTATTGATTTGTGTTTTTAGATCGATTTATTCACGTCCTTATTGCTTCGTTTCCTACACTGCCAGAATTGATGAGAGAAACACAGAACAAAAGGACTCAGGCGGATTTAAGGTTATTAAATTATAACTTAAATAAATAAATAATAAAATCTTAAGACAAAAATTTCTGTAAACAATTCGAAAGGGCTCAAGTACAAATAATATTTTAATGAGGATTTTGTCTTTCAAACTAGTTTAATTAAAAAATTTACCAAAACGCAACATGTTAGTGACTTGTTGACAATAGTGATTATTTTATTTAATACATTTTTGTTAATTTTTAGGAGTTTTAATTCTGAGTTGACAAAATTCCTGGCCTCTGGCGTTTTGACTGGAAAAATATTGAACGTTCCTGAAGTCGTGTTTTCACAGTTGGAATCACCCATAAGGATACAATTTCTTATCCAGGTAAAGGACGTTCTTTTATTGGAAATTGATATAATTTTTTGCGGGACAATATATTCGCCACAAGTTCAAGTTCTTAAATAGCTGCTTTTGTGTCGTATAAATAGATATCGTTGCGAGAAATTAATATAGAATATATTGTGCCACAAAAAACAAATAACATTTTGTATCTCGTTAAATCTTGGTTACCATACCACATCTAGCTATGAAAATTTGGCTATTGCTAATAGGAATTGCTATTACGGGTTAACTTATTTTTACGAAACATTTTGCGAAATATTCGTTGATTTTGAGTATTTATGTTACTTTAAAAGCTCAGTGTAAGATTGACATTCATTCAGTTGGTCCATCATTAAATCCAACAATTAAGTCAAATATCTTGATCGCCTGGTTTAACAGTTTATCTATATATTGAAAGAAACATAACTTGCAGGTGAAACAAAATGAAATCATGACATCAGAACTTTTTCACACAGATAAATTATCATTTTTTAACTATAAATGGTTTCCAGTTGCGGGCAAAATTAACCATTAACCTCTCCATGTCTATTTTTTTATAAATAAATTAAAATCCTTTCCCTTCTTCTTTAAAGGAACATTTCACAAATATTATCGATATACATAAGAAAAAAAAACTATGCTCTGGGTTAAGGTAGGACCTCATTGTTTGACACACGAAAGAAGAAGTATTATATTCATGCTGTTATAGGAATCGGGAAAACAACATTTGCTCATTATTTGGAATGCTAAAACTACAAATATAAGAGATGCCAAATGTACTTAATATTCTAAGACTTAGTGTTAATGATCACTTTTTGAACTATATGTTATATTGTCTCGGTAGGGTTTTATTTTTATATCATATTGTTTATGTAAATATAAATGTTTGATCCAATTATTATTTTGTTACCCACTAATGTGGGATTGCAATAATGCTTTTCTATACGTAAATTGTGATGTATCTAACTATTAAAAATAATTCATAGGTGCATAATTACAATTATTTTTGTGTAATAATTCCGTTGATTTACTATACGAAAACACATCATAAAATTATCTTATTCATCATTTGTTTTTCTACGTGTCTCAACGTATTATATGCATACTGTTGAGATTTTGATAATTATAAAGTTGCATTATGTTTTTATTTTTTACCAATCTTACACAATGATACAATATTATATCTTAGGTGTTTAAATGGAAATTAGAGTTTCCTTTAAACTCTGTTTTTGTTTTTCGTCACCTATAATGTTGAATTATATAGCATACTATTTAAATGTGTGTTGACTGTTTTATCATTATACACTGTTTTATTTGTCAATCACTCAATCGAACAATAATAGCTGAAGATCTAGAATATTAATATATACGCAAAATTGTTTAACATAACCTCGCAAGTATGGATTTCAATATATGTTTCACAGAATGAAAGCGTTCACGTTGAAGACAACTCTCTGAAACAGTCATGCGTATTCCTTAACATGTTGGCAACGTGAGTGTTTCATTGAACTATTCATTTTATTATCACAAAATACCGTCATACAACGTTTGGGTCATTTTTATAACGTTAATTACTTGTATAATTGTAACACGAAATTCTTGTTTTCTTGAAATAAAATCAATCAAAGTTTGGGCGCACATACTGATCGCATGGTCCTTCCGTCAGTTTGTTTTTACATTTCAAGCTATTGCACATTGTTAACTTTTCTGTAGCATGACTATAAAACAAAGTTTGGTAGTCTACAATATATATTTTTGCACTCATTTCAGATCGACCGAGAACAAGTGGTTGACCACTGGTTGTACAAAAAGTGTATCGGAGAGTAACAACTCACACGTTGTTTGTTACTGCAACCATATGACAAACTTTGCTGTTTTAATGGATGTTTACTCAATTGAGGCGAGTGGTTCAATCAAATATATTGCCAGATATTGTTTATAGCAACGTCATTTTAGATGTAGTAGGAACCGTCTAACTCCAAAATAACTGTTAACAAATGTCAAGTATATGAAAACTATATTTTCTAACAAAAGCTTCTTCCCATTAAAAAGCGCACACCATAATTGGGTTGTTCTAGGTCAAATTGAGTTCAGTTGTACACATGTATCCATTTTTGTTGTTTGTTACTGAAAATAGTTGTTGAGTTCAAAGTTAAATGATATGCTGTATAAGACTATAAATTATATGTATTTACAATTCAGGAGAAGATAGATCAAGGCAATTTGAAAGCGCTAACTTATGTGTCATACGCTGGCGGAGCATTGTCGGTCTTGTGCTGCCTGATATCAATATTAGTTTTCGAATGTGTGAGGTAGGAACAATTGCTTACAATACTAAGGTTGTCTTTATGTCATTGATAAAAAATTGCTTTATATGATAATTGATATATATGAGCTTCGCCCTCTGAAAACCGGACATAATGCATGCTATCAGCACACGCTTATCAGGGTCGACAATTTCCACTTACACTGGAAAGTTTTGTCTAATGAAATCTTTTCTTATCTAGTCTATTTGTAACGTGTATTCTCTGACAAGACTGTGTGCAATGTACATGTTTATATGCAACGACACTTTACACACATGCATAAAGCCCCGTTTTCCCAGAGAGAGGTTCATATTAAAACACACGTGAAACCTTTAAAGATAGTCGTTTGAAGTTTTGGGATGTATTAAAACATGATTATCTTTATTTTATTTTGTTTGCGTTTACTTTGTTGAATTTTATTTCGTAAATTATGTTTTACATGTTTTTAAGATTGAATTCCCAGCGCGTGCGAATTAACGAACAGTTGGCGATCACCATCATCTGTCTCCAAATGTTCTTTCTATTTGGAATTGACAGAACGGAAAATAGGGTATGAACAAAAATACAACACCAACATGTACACGTGGGTTTTATGTGAATGAAACTTTGAGTGTATCGCGAAGATGCTGACTAATAACCCATTATTAACCGTTTAAAATTATGCTATGTGAGAAACTTTTACAAAAAGCTTTACATTTGCAAGACTAAAACTGTTTGATATTTTCTCACTGTTTGGCCAATGACCTCGCATTAATTATTTGTTTTAAATGTTTGTGCAGCATGAATGCTTGGCGATCGAGATAGGTCGCACACAATTTCCCTCTAACCGTCAATATGTTATGCGCCCAACTACAAAGGAAGCAATTGCCATCGCAAGCTACTATATAATTATATTTGTCAAGTTCAAACAATGAAATCACACCGGCAATGCTATTTTTGAAGGACGCATACTTAGCCATCGCTTTATGTTTCCCACCAACCATCAACATGTTCAAAGCAAAATTGAAGAGAAATCCATTTAAATTACATAAACTTAATTAGTTCATTAGTCTTGTCAAACATTAACTCATGATGTTGTGTTTGTAGACCGCATGTTTAGCGATGGCAATATGTTTACACTATTTCCTTCTCGCCTTGTTCTGCTGGATGTTAGTGGAAGGTGCAAACCTGTACCTTGTCCTCGTCAAGGTGTTCAAATCGAGATCACACCTGAAAACATACATGGCTGTTGGTTGGGGTATGTACTTTAAAGGTTCCGTCAACTTTAGAAGTCGTACAAAATTGCTACAAGTTGTGCAAAATTAGTTGATTCAATTATCAAAAACATTATTAATAAGGTACGTTTGTTCTTGAAATAGTAATGTAACAATCTGAAGGCATTGTGGGAATTGTTTATTATATCGGTTTTATAATATAATCTATGTTATACTGATAATTAAAAACAAACGAAACATAAAAGGCATACATGACTTTGATTAGAAGACAACGTTGAATGTCAATACTGTGACTTTCACACTTTTGCAGGAGTTCCTCTTGTAGTAGTCGGTGTATCCGCTGGTATTCTGCACGAGGAGTATGGATCAGGAACAATGTATGAAGTGTTATTGATTTGTAATGCATTATTCAGTTTATACATCTGTTCAATTTGAATGGATAACGTTAAAATAAAACATGTCTATATGTGTAATGTGTTTCTTTTTCAGTTGCTGGGTCTCCAACAACGTCCTGATGAAAGCAGTTGTCCCTCCAATCGTGTTCGTTATATTGGTAAGGAATGCTTATACGACCATAGACTATACAAGTGGGAATATATTGTTCTTTTTCATACATATTCACTTCAAATGAGTATCAAATAATTGTATCCAACGTTTATTATTAAACCGTAGAATGTTAATCCAGCATCTCATGTAGTTTACATGTGTCTCAAATCGTGAATATTCAGTTAATAAAGTTTGACTTCTGATTGTTATTTAATTATTCCTTCCGCTGATTTTTATAAGTAGTTTAGTCATCGTATTCATAAAATATCGTATAAATATTACGCAAAAAGAGGTATTATGATTTTAATTCCAATAATATACTTGTCGCTCAAATATATTTAATTGGATAAAGATCATTTCCAATTAACCTTTATCTGATGGGCCTGAGTTTGATCGTAAAACGTTTGATAAATGGCAGTGCCATTTACAAGAGCGTTCGAACAACACATATAAATTAATTTATTGCAACACTAACTATCGAACAAGTTAATTGATTTTGTTAAATAACTTCATTTAATTTCATCTTTTCTTTTGTTTATTTTCGTATTTTTTCTTATTTGATAAACGTTACAAAGGCGACGGTCTTGTATTTGAATACTATGGGATGTCATCAAAGGAGAATGCTACAAGAAAAACATACTTTAAGACTATTCTATGTTATTCCGTTAGCCTTTCCTTTATTCCAGGTAAACACGATAGTATTAAGTGTTGTTATGAGAATCATGTTCAAGTCGATGTCAAAGGGATCGAAGACGACAATTGATGAAAGATCTTCCGCTAAGTATGTTTCGACTTACATTCGCACTGATTTGAATTCTTCCCAAACCTCATGCGCAGTTTCGCATATTGCCGTTGTTTGTGCGTATGATGTTAACAGCGAGAAAGATTATCATTTTGACAACATATCTGCAATTACCTGGCGAACTATATGTTTCAATACCTGATCTATATATAAGAGGTGTGAATTTATAGTCATATCTAAGTTAGTAGAACGTTACTTTAAACACTTCACCTTGTAAGAGATTGTGTTTAGAAGCCTTCCATTTAACAACAACTACAGAAAAATAATTTCTTTAAAAACTTACTCATTCAACTATCCATTAACCAGTTGACAGGACTTTATAACTCGGCCGTTCTGTGGACTGAATTATAAAAACCATAATAATTTTTTACAACTAAAATTGACCCGTGTTTGGTCTACTTAATCGTTCATTTACAATTAGTTAAACATGTTGGTCAATTGTTAATAATGAGCTGTTTCAAGTAGTGTTTTGTGCTTCAGATCTGGCCTCAAGGCCGCGGCTGTGTTACTTCCGGTGTTGGGACTGACGTGGGCGTTAGGCTTTCTGTCCATCACGAACAAAGAGACACTCATCTTCACGTATTTGTTCACCATACTGAACTCGCTACAGGTAACGATTGTATGTTTCAGCATAAAACTATTTGTATTATATAATGCGAGCATACTAATTGTGCGACACAATATAACTCTTTTGGAAAATAAATGATGTTTTTTTCTGTTTGTTTTTTTTTCAAAATATAAATTATTATTTACGTTTTCAGGGGGTATTCTTCTGCGTATTCCACTGCCTTCTTAGTTCAGATGTAAGTTTGTTTAGTTTTAGTTTAGTTTAAACATAATTATTTTAGCTCAATTGCATCGAAAATCCTACTGTTTATTTGAAACGCCATCGAGTCTATTTCCTGGGACTAGAACCAGTGCTTGGTGTCTATGGGAGAGATCTAAAGAACGCTCCCACAATGGGCATCAAACCCCTGACCAACCGGTCGCTAGGCGGACACAATATCCATCACACCATGGCGACCTATGTTAAACTATATATCTAGTAAAAACAGGACTTAATAAATAATTGTGTTTACTTTATAATGTGTTGTTAACCAATTTGAAACTTACATATCAGCCTCTAGTTGTAGGCTAGTAATAAAGAATAATACTGGTGTTAAATTTTGTGTTGATTTTGATTGATTTTTAATGGTCATCAGTGTTTAGAATAGTTCGTTCAAAAGTAAACGCCATTTCCATCAAGATAAATTGTTTGTGGTTCAACATATGAATGCCATAAATACAATCGCCTGCAGGTGCGAAAAGCTTATACGAGAAGAAGTGAACGACTGAGCCAAAAGCGCTTGACAACAACCTCCCTATCTGGACGGGCGACCATGAGGCGATCATCTGAGCTTGACTCCTACAGCAAAGCGTCGGTGTGTTAACAATTGTATTTATTTGGAAAATCCTTTAGCGAGTTTATATAATGACCCGGTGTATTCAAGGGAATATAGCGTAGGTTGTCTAGTCACTAACATTTATGATTGTTGTTCGCAACCAGTTACCACTCCCCTTTCCCCTTTAAATAGCAGCATCTTCAAATTTATTTCATAATATTTCTTGATTTCTAGCAGATAACATCGATGTAAGCATTATTTCGTGTATATTGGCATGTAAATGTAAATACACCATGTGAATGGCTTGTTGATTCAGGTGCGAACATCTACGACAGCTGTTTCAACGCTCGAAAGGCCGAAATCGTACCAGAAGACTGACTTTTACGACTCTCGACTAGATTCCCAATCGTTGGACGAAGTTTTCTACGCTAACCCGAAGCGTGACACATCAGTACACGGTGATGGTAATCAGTTACATCGGAACAGTTTTGATGCAGATCCGATATTCTACGACCAAGATGATTCTTACCATAACCATACCGCTAATAATATAGTTCGTACACCTGCAATGAACGGCGACGAATCAACCAATGGGTACATCCTTTATTACGGACACGGAAGATTAGAGACTGGTCGGGCAATGCCACACTACACTGACTTCACAAAGAATGATTTCGCGGATAATTATGCCAAGGTTTCCAAATAAGAGAAGATCTGAACATTGATCAAATGTTCCATAAAATACAAAGATACCGCTTAAAACTACGAAGAAGTTGTAAGATATTATTAACTGACTTATTTTAGACATCTACAATCAACACGTGTCTTAACAAAGAAAAATAAAATCAATGTTTATATGAAATGACCTTCCACGGTACATATAATACCGATATGGCTGGTGACGTGGGTTATCAACTCCCATCATGAACGATATGGCGGTTGACGTGGGTTATCAACTCCCATCATGAACGTTCTAAATGTATTGAGTTGTGTGTTGTAATTATGGCAAGTAATGTATTGGTGACGCGGAAAGAGAGTTTAGTTACTTGGTAAAGATGTAATATACGTTAAATACAATATCATCTACATCTATGTAGGAAATTGCTTTAAATACGCAATATTAGAAAAAAAATTAAACGTCCAAATTTTAATCAAAATCGGAACCATTAGGTCACTGAACGTTAAAATCTTACATGTTAATTGGAATCTATGAAGGATATTAATATCAGTACAATAAAATCGATCTAGCCCCTCACCTTTAAGTACTTTATTGTATTGGTACTTTTAAAAACGAAAACACCTTTATATCTGTGATAAATCATCGCTTGGATATAATTACACAAACACACAAACAACTTACTGGATTCATAAATACATAATAAAGGAGTAATAAATAATCCATATTAATGATGATGAAACACGATATCTTAATGATGCAGAAACTCAAAATAAATGCATATATTTATTTCGTTTACTTTCGAAATAAGTAAGTCACATCAACATGAGTATTTCTACTGTTTGAAGCATTTCATGACGAGAATAAATAATAATACAATATTTTAATCTGAACTAAAATCTTCAAAGTGATATATTTATATCGGCAGTCAAAAACGCCTGTGCCACATGATTTTTAAAAGCTATTTAAGAACTTAAGTACGTCAAAAAATCCGAAACACCGTAACAAAAAACTGCTGCGTTTATATCAGCCTTCAGGACTGAATTCCATGAACTGGCATGTTGTCGAGACCATCTTTTACGGGCGATGTATCGAACATCATATCATGCTTCTCTTCAATTTAGCATATGATTCGTTAAACTATGTACTTAGTAATGAAGATACATAAGACAGACGGATATATCACAAGAAAAAAATAATAAACTGTATGTTAATTTTTATTGAAAGTTGAGCTATTATCATGCATATTTTAATTCCAAATAAAAGGTATATTATTACCACAAAGCGCATATATAATCGGCTCTAATTTACGACTCTTATTTGGAATATTCTCGTTGTTTGAGCAAATCGGCGTATATAATAGCTAAAAAAAGGAATCACATTTTAACATCAATGCATGACTTGTGTTTGTGTGTTATTAGGCCGTCAAATGCACTTATCATTAATTATTTGGATGGCATTACCTGTTTTAATTACTTTTCCACCTTTTGATAATTAAATCCGCAAATTGTATGCAGATGTGTAACAAATCAGTTAACACTCTAGGTATCTTAGGAATGTGTTTGTTAAATACAATAGCATCAGATACTAAATTGAAGTTAGAGAACAAACTCACAAAATTATACTTTGAAGCAGACAAAAAAAAAGATGCAAGCGTTAAATTGCACTTATGTGTTTCCAAAGATCTATAAATTTAAACCTCTTCAATACAAATATTGTTTATGATACTGTGTAATGGTAGCCAATTCACATGCTATCACGGACGCTCATGTACCCAATTAATTAATGTTTTACATATTAGGCAACCATTAAGCAAAGGATCACATTTATGTTTTTTTATGTTCTGAACTCAGTGTCAGGTGGATTTATTTATTTTGGACGGATCGTTTGGCTTTTTTAAGTCTAAATATCCTAGTAAACAAAATCACCAAAGTTGACACAGAATGGAGGCTGAAACTATTATTCTTTGAGTGTGATCATGACCGTGAGCCGACATGACTGAGTCCTTTCGTACAAACACTTAATTCCCTACACAGTAAAGCTAATTGTCATGAAAGTCCTTCCAAGGGTACATGGGATATTGACCGGGTATGTAAAAAGACTCAGCTTTAACTTTCAAATATATTGACCTTCAGTTAGTGTGACTGACACATGCTTTAGGCACATTCTCTTTATCACCTTGACATTTGATACAGGTTTTCTTAAATCATTCAAGAAGAATACGAGGTATACAGATTGTCTGACTGGCGTACTGACTATAGGACGGACTGATCGCAGAAGGGCATTCCTTTCTGGTATTTTTGTTTCTAAACCAGATTGCTTGTATCGTCTGTAAGTTGTTATAAATATCAAATAATTAAGTATTTTTCTACTTTGCGAAATATCCAACGAGACGCATGTTGAAGTGAAATTTTTATACTGTATTTACTTAAAGTGACAGTGACCGTCAACCTTGACCTAATGTGCCCCATGTACGAACAAATAATACATTTGTTTTACCATGTATATATGTCTGCATCACATTTTTACATTCGTTCTCGATATATATAGCTGAAACCATGTTTCAATAATTAGCAACATTGATCTTGACCTTGAGTCAAATATATATACCATGTCCATTTTCTTGAGATCAAGAACCAATATATGCAGTTTCACTACACATGCTTAATTTGTTTTAAGATATCGAGTACAAAAATAATTCAACATCTAGTAACAGTGACGTTGACCTTGACCCCACACAACCAATATGCTTTCCTATGATACATATGGATGTAAGGCTGTTGTCAAGTAAGTGAGCGGAAATCCTCTTTTGCTGTTTAATCTATCCCATAAGTTAAAAAGGGGTGATGGGTCTTGGTACAAGGAATCTAAGTTTGATGACAACAAAAAATTTGATGAGATTTTGCATGTATATATAGTGTTTTTGTTAAAAAATCAAATTGTTAAAAGGTCTTTTATTATGAAGATTTTAAACTAAAGTCGCAAAGATTTTCCGATGAGGTCATTTCATATGGGGTATTAATGGTTAAAGCTTGAATCATTTCAATTACAATGCTATGCAGATATTTCAAATGCAATATGATGAGTTTTCAACTTCGTAGCAATTTTGTGATTAGTATTTTACAAGACAAAATCGAGAAGATTGACAACAAAAAATATCCTTTAAGTAATGGCATTTCAAATTATGAAGCAATCATCGAACAAACACTTTAATGCATATAACATGCACTTATATAAAAATCGGGAAAAGAATAACACCTGTGTTACACACCAACTGATGATAACGTGCCTGCGGGGGTAAAAGGAATTTGAAGAATTCGAGAGTTCTGCATTCGCCAATTTCCTTCCTGAATAATTCGCCTCATGGCGTATTTAAGTACAACTACTTTCTAATATTTTTAATTGACGTGGTTATGAAGCAATACTATTAAACAGAGACGTAGCCATGCTAAGGAACGACAAGGCAGCTTTAATAAGCAGACCGAAATAATCTTTGACAAAATATGTAAGAATAATGCAATTTGCTAATTAATAAAACAATAAGTCAACCTGAGACATATTTTGCCAATTAAAATGATTTCAAAATCGTCAGTCGCAAACAAAAATAATTTCTTCCTGAGTATTTATGTAAGCAAAAATTGCACGTAGTATTTAACACTGTATCAATACTGAATATCGTTTCAAGAACTTCTCTGCAACGCAATATTATAATTGTCTCACTATAAATGTCATTATTTGACTTGGTTCAAAATTGTCCGGCCAGTTCTTATAAAGTTATCATAGCGTTAAAATCTAGAACGTGCAATTCTGTAAATTAAAGCACTGTCATGTAGTAGCATCCTTCTTAATTGCAGCTTGTCTAATATCTTCAATGCAAATGGATATAATATGATGCATTCACGCTTATAAATAGAAAGAATTAACATTTATACAACGAGTTACTTTTAGAGAGCTAGGTTTCGCGGTTTTTATTTATATAATTCGGCATAAAATGTACATGCATGTTGGGTAAAACTGTTCAGAACGCTAGCTATATTGGTTAACGTAACGTATCTATTTCTTGTTCAAACGTGCTTTGCATGTCTTCAAAAATGTTCAGGAGATGTTAAAGATCAAGACACATTACCGTTGAGGAGGGGACTTGCATCTGACCCAAATGGCCTTTCTAAGTGTAATAATGACACACATGTTAAAGATTGCTCTATGATAAATATTTAGGCATACAAACACTTATTTATGTGAACTTTATTGTCTGAATACCATTATACACGCTGTAGTTTAGACATTTCGTTAAACCAGTTGTCTCGTCAGCATAAGGTAGTCAATAACGAAGATATCTAGAAAAGAAAATGATTGTGTTACACTCCGCACTGAAGGTATTCAAGATATGTGTATAAATCATTTTTCATCAACTAAGTGACTGTATCTTAAAAAATAATGATTTATGTTTTAATATTCGATTAATTTGTTAAAGCACTCGTTGCAGTGATAGTGATAATTTACGTACATGTATCGGGTTTGGCGACGCAGTTTTTACTTTTAGCAAAAATGCATGCAACTTGATATAATATAAAATAGGATTGTATGAGTGTGTGAGTGCGCAAACAAAAGGACCTTATTGGCAACTTTACTGATCTCTTGGAAAAGACATGTTTGTAATGTTATATGAATTTATGTCGCATGCATATTTGCATAGTGTCACAAGATTTAAGATCAATCTCATGTATATGACAATACGAAAACCCGCTAATTAGAAAAGTTGACCTGATATACATTGTAAGAAAAAACACACAAATGTATTGTGTTCCAAATGAAAACAATTGCTATGATGGTACTATTTGATAGGTTGTTACTTGGCCTTTATTATCAATAGCCCATTATTCTAAAACGTCCGTAGGGAAAACGAGATACAAACATGGACATGAATGAAAACCTTTGCTTTCGTCAATACAATGCAATATATATAAACAACGACATAATACTAATCACCCATATTGGTGGTGCAGGTGATTAAGGTATGGCTCATTAACAAAATGTCATGAGTTCGGACATAGTTATTTGACTTTATATGTGTTTCACTATTAAACTTTTGTTGAATGTTGTATTATAAATGATCAGTAAATAATTATATTTTAGATTAAAATATATATAATAGTTTATGTTATT
The DNA here is from genome assembly GCF_020536995.1 of Dreissena polymorpha. Taxonomy (NCBI): domain Eukaryota; kingdom Metazoa; phylum Mollusca; class Bivalvia; order Myida; family Dreissenidae; genus Dreissena; species Dreissena polymorpha. The sequence goes on from NC_068358.1 coordinate 39,165,330, forward strand.
GTCTGTTACAATGTATGTTATATATAAAAGCGGTAAACGTTATATATAAAAGCGGTAAAAAATATATCGCATTAACCCTTGGTCTCAGAGTTTCAAGCAGTATAACAGTTAATTGTATGCTGCACAACTGGTGTTCAAACGGATTTTACAAATAATTATGCATACAAAAGTCGTGAAATTTGTCGATCGATTAATTTTGGTAATGGCGCAATGTATACTTATGTATACGCCATGTTAGCAACCAAAAATGAATAAGGCATGATTGTAAGATATAGGGCAACTCTACAATTCAATCATTTATTCCAGTTGTCGAACAGAACAATAAATGTAGGCGAGTCAATGGTAGATTGTAATACATTGATGGTAATATCCAATCAACTTAAATCAGATATTCGATGGTTTGATTGTCAGAAACTCGTTATGTAACTGTCAAGAATGTAGGAGGACAGATACGGGAAATACTTGGTGAGTTCTGTATTAAGATAAGGGTTATCATGCGAGGCTTAGAGACCACGTGCGAGGCTTAATATCTGTAATGCTGTTACTTAACTTCAAATAGTTATTCTCAATATATGACAATTATTTTACCTTAATAATTTCGTAACCGTATACGAAGCTGCTTATGTTTATATTATTACTATGTTTATCTCTGTGACATTATTGAATGTGAAATATCTAGTGTTTAGACGATGTACACTGTGCAAGTCTGAATAAATATTTGTCTTGTCTTGTCTTGACTAAACCGTCACGAAAACACGCCCGCCATAAAAGCAATAAATATCTTTTATCAAAAAAAACAATTTTATTAAATAAATATATAAATGGTGATCCTTAAATAAATCAAAAAGGATAAAGATGATGTTTACAATGATTTCAAGGAACCCATAATACACTATTAATACTATATAAAGCAGATTTCATAAATACTGCAAATAGTGCATTTATGCTATTCAAATAAAGAAATGATTCACTAACAACATGTTGATGACTTTGTTAACTTTATATTTCCAATAAGAAAGAAATTCAAAAGCATTTAGAAGAAATTTATAGAAAGTTTCAATTTGAATTGATTTGTTATAAAATTCAACCCAAACTCGGTTATATCTGACAATTAACACTATGATTGGACATTTTAAATAACTCATTTATTGGGATCTATGATAATTTGTTCCTGTATTGATGCGTGTGAAGCGCATGTGTAAAAAATACACATATAAATGCAGTTCTATTTCAAGAACGAATTACTAATAAAATCACAGTATGTGATACATTTCTAGCTTAACACAATGGTACTACAAAATAAAAGCGAATATAACTATCAGCTCCATTACCCCTGCCATAACTATGTTCATATATATATGTGCCGCGCCCTGTGAGAACGGGCATTAATACATGTGTGTTAAGTGTCGTCACAGATTAGCCTGAGAAGTCCGCACATACTAATCAGGGAAGACACTAGCCGCCTAAACTGGATTTTTGCTAAGAAACGAAATATATCACGAAAGCGGAAAATGTGGTCCCTGATTAGCACATGGTGATCTGGAAGACACTACGCACATGCATCAAGCCCCCTTTACACAGAGCACAGCTCATGTGTATTTTAAATACATAAATTATGATCTTAATATGATGCACAAAAACAGTAACTTAATTTTATTAACAGTATATAGTTTGCTCACTCTATAAAGAAAGTGATATTCTATCAATATGTGGTGTTGACTTGTCAAAATACAGTCTTATTATGTCAAACAGTCGTGTTATCTTGTCCAAATCTGGTGCTAACTTGTCAAAATACAGTCTTATTATGTCAAATCGTCGTTTTATCTTGTTCAAATGTGATGTTGTGATGTTAACTTGTCGGACAGACGGTGATCAATTACTAAAAATGTGTGAACCAACATTTTATTTACTCTCATGATTATTTCGCTTTTTTCATTTTGCATACATTGCAATTGCACGCCCATAGCATTTAGGTATTAATTAATTATTTGTTTAGAAGTTATTGTTCAGTAAACATTTGATTTCATATTCAACATTTACTTGCTATGACCAATGATCTCTTTATTTACCATAAAACGATGCACCAACTAATGAAACATATAAAGACAGACAGACAGACAGCCAGCCAGCCACAGCCAGCCAGCCACAGCCAGACAGCCACAGCCAGCCAGCAACAGCCAGCCAGCCAGCCAGCCACAGCCAGCCAGCCAGCCAGCCAGCCACAGCCAGCCACAGCCAGCCAGCCAGCCAGCCACAGCCAGCCAGCCAGACACAGCCAGCCAGCAAGCCACAGCCAGCCAGCAAGCCACAGCCAGCCAGCCAGCCACAGCCAGCCAGCCAGTCACAGCAAGACAGACACAGCCAGACAGACACAGCCAGCCACAGCCAGCCAGACACAGCCAGCCACAGCCAGCCACAGCCAGCCAGCCAGCCACAGCCAGCCAGCCAGACACAGCCAGCCTGCCAGCCAGACACAGCCAGCCACAGCCAGCCAGCCAGACACAGCCAGCCAGCCAGCCAGCCACAGCCAGCCAGCCACAGCCAGACACAGCCAGCCACAGCCAGCCAGCGACAGCCAGCCAGCCACAGCCAGCCAGCCAGCAACAGCCAGACACAGCCAACCACAGTCAGCCAGCCAGACACAGCCACAGCCAGCCAGCCACAGCCAGCCAGACACAGCCAGCCACAGCCAGCCACAGCCAGCCGGCCACAGCCAGCCACAGCCAGCCACAGTCAGACACAGCCAGCCACAGCCAGCCAGCCAGACACAGCCACAGCCAGCCAGACACAGCCAGCCACAGCCAGCCAGCCAGCCACAGCCAGACAGACACAGCCAGACACAGCCAGCCAGCCAGCCACAGCCAGACAGACACAGCCAGACACAGCCAGCCAGCCAGCCACAGCCAGACATACACAGCCAGACACAGCCAGCCACAGCAAGACACAGCCAGCCACAACCAGCCAGCCAGACACAGCCAGACACAGCCAGCCAGGCAGCCACAGCCAGCCACAGCCAGCCAGCCACAGCCAGCCAGTAACAGCCAGCCAGCCAGCCAGCCACAGCCAGCCACAGCCAGCCAGCCACAGCCAGACACAGCCAGACACAGCCAGACACAGCCAGACACAGCCAGCCACAGCCAGCCAGACCCCTTTCATTTATTGCACTTTAATTCGGCGTTTCTCCAGGTCTTCCGGTGGGAACTGTTTGAACATTGGACAATCGGTTCCTGACAAGTTTTTCAATTTTCTCCTTACCATATCCCTGTCCTTTAAATAAGTAATTTTGACGACGATGTTGCGTATCTTACTAGAAACTTGCTGTTCCAGTGAGCGATGGACGCGCTAAAAGCAGATATTCGATGTCCTTTGCAATTTGAATGGTCGCATGTAAATGTTTCTGTAACTTTATTTCCGTTATGTCCGCCGTCTCGTTGCCAGTGAGTTGTCTTTTTGAACTTTTGGGAGCAGCTTAATTGGTCCGAATGGATTTCAGATTCGCAACGTAGTCGAGTAGGTTCTCCCGCTGTTTCTCCAGCATGACCACCTTCTCGACCATCTGCGCCGCCCCGACGTTTGTGGACTCCACCCTCTCTTCCAGCGACAACATCAATCGTGCATTTAACGCGGTCATCCAACGCTAAACAATTTTGTTTTATCTCTTTATCAAAGTTCACAACTTCCCTCCCCATATTATCTAGAACACTGCATTCATGCAATCCATCAAATCTTTGTTCGTCGACTCGCGGCCTCCGTCCACCATATTGGAGCAATCAATTTGTTTAGATTTAAAGTAGAGTCATTCCCTGGTGTCAAATCAAAATTACTATCATCTGAAGCGTCCGATTCCGGAAATAATACAGCGCTAGCCTTACTTGTCACTCACTGAAATATAAACTTCAACGTCACGCATACGAGCCTCTCGGCTTGGTAGCTTTGTTTACGTTTCAACTAGAACTCCCGCTTCTTTTTCTGTCTTTTCTCTTTCTTGTCATATAATAACATCGCCTTTTGTGGTAAATGAACTAAATAAATAAGTAACTAGACACATATAACTTTTCCGACTAAAATCAATACAAATCTAAGCATTTAACACTCGTTAAATCTTAAAATTTATCCAAAATACACTCTTCGATATAAAACACGTCTTTCCGCGCTTTATCATACCACCTCATTGATTTCTGCCTGATATAAGGTTGCCTGATATATGTTTTTATATCATGGTCAACAGGAAGTTCGTATATCAGTCATGTGTGGAGGATGGTCAACTATAAAGTAATCATTTTTAGAAAAATCGAATCAGAATCAACAAAACAAACAATTTGATACCAAGATGTAATTTATTTTAAACACAAAACGCAACACAAACAGCAAAAAAAACATTTTTTACAATACTAAGCGCGCGTGCTCATGACGTCATTATTAACACGTCAAGCGACAATATTCATATTCTTTCTTATTGAAACTGCAGCTTCTTAGCGATTTTTTTAGTATTTCTTTTGTATCGGGGACGTAGAGCTATGATAAACAGAAAAACAGGTTACTGTCTGATCTTTTTGTAATATATCAGGCTCGGCACGAATGAAATAACGGCTCGGCAAGCCTCGCCGTTATATTACTGTTAGCCTTGCCTGATATATAACAAAAAGATCAGGCAGCAACCTGTTATTCTATATATATCACGTTACCTAATTCCTATATAAAATAACAAAATTAAGCAAATTATACTGTTTTTTTTCTACCAACTCGGATTTTTAAAGCTTTCTCAATCAACGTAATTGTTAAAACTTATCAACATATTCATAAAGGTCTTTATATAAAATGCGGTATGGATTGTAGTTTTGTAATAAGTCCGACGGCATTGCTTTAAAAATATATGTAATAAATTCACCAGTCCCTTAATACTCTTTCAAACAAAGAAGAACATATATATTACATAGACGTGATTTGTTCTTGAAGTTTCATGCACATACATTTTCCACATTTAATACTCCAATATTATATAAAAGCGCTGTTGGGTTAATGCCATATTATCACTTTTTCTGAATAATTGTGTCAAGAAATATCTGTCTTATGTACCTTAATCTGGCGATACAACTGAAATGAATATTCTATTTATTTTAATCATGGAGCACTTTAATACCACCACAATGTCGTGAACCAGAACTACAGTTCTTACACTGGCAGGCATATTTAAGGTTACTGCTCTAGACATGATATATTGTTATTCTTTGGCCTAGTGGTGTTCGTTTTCAGATTTATTTTGTACTAAATTTCGGAAACTCTTTTTGGGGGGTGATTTAATTACGTTTTCGTTGTATAACACTGATTTTGAAGAAAAACGTTCTCATTTCCACTGCTACATGTTTAATCATTAAATTCGACCTCATACTGGAAACCGGGAGACGGAACCAAATTTCAAACATTGAAACTATAAGCTTTCTGTATATTTAAAGATTTAAAACACTGTAAGTGTTGCACTGAATGCATGCTCTCAATAGACATAGTATGGACACGACTAAGTAAGCATATCGGATATGGTGCACATTTATTTTGCTTGCCATACAGTTTCATTTCGAATTAAATAAAAGTTTGATCGATTTTGTTATATTTATATATACGGAATCTTAGTCTTCCCAATAAATTCTATGTACTGATCACAAACTATCAGGTTGCATATATTGTATTGCTATATATTATTATATCATAATGTCTTGAATGGACGTATTCATATTTTGCAAAATTTTCTAAAATTAATGTTATAGACAAAAAATGTTTTGTATGCAATCAATGAAATGACTAAGAAAATGTTAAAATAATACATGTCCGTTTATTTGACAATCACCAATAGAAATTGAGCAATAAGTAAGCGTCTGTAAAGATTTTAATCACTAATTTAGCAAAAGCATGGGTAGGGTTGCCGATAAAGAGTTTTAACTCACATCTTCATTGTTTAGCCTGCGTGGTGTAGTGCTATGTAGTTCACGTTGCTTCTATAGGTCTCGGCTGTGTGGTGTAGTGATAGGTTGTTCGCGTTGCTTCTATAGGTCTCGACTGCTTGGTGTAGTGATAGGTAGTTCGCGTTGCTTCTATAGGTCTCGACTGTGTGGTGTAGTGATAGGTAGTTCGCGTTGATTCTATAGGTCTCGACTGTGTGGTGTAGTGATATTTAGTTCGCGTTGCTTCTATAGGTCTCGACTGTGTGGTGTAGTGATAGGTAGTTCGCGTTGCTTCTATAGGTCTCGACTGTGTGGTGTAGTGATAGGTAGTTCGCGTTACTTCTATAGGTCTCGACTGTGTGGTGTAGTGATATGTAGTTCGCGTTGCTTCTATAGGTCTCGACTGCGTGGTGTAGTGATAGGTAGTTCGCGTTGCTTCTATAGGTCTCGACTGCGTAATGTAGTGATAGGTAGTTCGCGTTGCTTCTACAGGGCTCGACTGCGTGGTGTAGTGATAGATAGTTCGCGTTGCTTCTATAGGGCTCGACTGCGTGGTGTAGTGATAGGTAGTTCGCGTTACTTCTACAGGGCTCGACTGCGTGATGTAGCGATAGGTAGTTCGCGTTGCGTCTATAGGGCTCGGCTGCGTGATGAAGTGATAGGTAGTTCGCGTTGCTTCTATAGGGCTCGACTGCGTGATGTAGTGATAGGTAGTTCGCGTTACTTCTATAGTTCTCGACTGCGTGATGTAGTGATAGGTAGTTCGCGTTGCTTCTATAGGGCTCGACTGCGTGATGTAGCGATAGGTAGTTCGCGTTGCTTCTATAGGGCTCGACTGCGTGATGTAGCGATATGTAGTTCGCGTTGCTTCTATAGGGTTCAACTGTGTGGTGTAGTGATAGGTTGTTCGCGTTGCTTCTATAGGTCTCGACTGTGTGGTGTAGTGATAGGTAGTTCGCGTTACTTCTATAGGTCTCGACTGTGTGGTGTAGTGATATTTAGTTCGCGTTGCTTCTATAGGTCACGACTGTGTGGTGTAGTGATATCTAGTTCGAGTCGCTTCTATAGGTCTCGACTGTGTAGTGTAGTGATAGGTTGTTCGCATTGCTTCTATAGGTCTCGACTGTGTGGTGTAGTGATATGTAGTTCGCGTTGCTTCTATAGGTCTTGACAGTGTGGTGTAGTGATAGGTAGTTCGCGTTGATTCTATAGGTCTCGACTGTGTGGTGCAGTGATATGTAGTTCGCATTGCTTCTATAGGGCTCGGCTGCGTGGTGTAGTGATAGGTAGTTCGCGTTGCTTCTATAGGGCTCGGCTGCGTGGTGTAGTGATAGGTAGTTCGGGTTGCTTCTATAGGGCTCGACTGTGTGGTGTTGTGATATGTAGTTCGCGTTGCTTCTATAGGGCTCGGCTGCGTGGTGTAGTGATAGGTTGTTCGCGTTGCTTCTATAGGTCTCGAATTCGCACTTATAAAGCAGCTCGTTTTTATTTGATCGTTTTTTCTTTCAGTATTCATTGCTCAAATTTTGCCCAATATAACAGTTTTGTTAGTAAATTATTTAAACGGAAAGTGTTCACAAATATATAATCCCTGAGCAAGAACCTTTATATCAGAGCGGTCCATTAGCCTAAACTCCACATATTCCTACAGCATCCTTAATTATTTGATTAATAGAATTGACGGTCTCCAGACAATCCTAAGACTGATTTAATGGACAACATACCATGCGATTACTTTGTTCGGCTATAAATGCATAAGATGTTTTAGATATAATAGTTCATGGCGGACTGGCAACGTATACTGTTGAATTTTTTTTACTGACGTACCATTAACGGTTTGATTTGTGAAATAATTTTACAAATTGTACTCTATGTTTTAAACAATAATTTTAATAAAAAATTTACTTTTAAATAATCGTATTGTATCATATACTTCAAAAAAATAACTGAAAACAAAGACGTAAATAAGAAATGAGTATGAGAACAATCCGTATATTTTTTTATCATTAATATGCTGTTATATCCCATAGCCGAAGAATTCGGAAATGCCATGTCAAATTCTGATTATAAACACACTATTATTGGTTTCCTATTGCCATTATATCACGAAATTAACAGTAAAATATCCGGCGTTATTTTATGTTGAATAAAAATAATATTCGAGTGAGATGCAACATGGTCATGAATCGAATAAGGAGCGCGATAACCAATGATCGATGAAACATAGCACATTAAAACGATACAGTGTTGGCCTTCATGTTGCAGTCCATATACCAACAGGCCGTGATAGGGAACCTATCTGCCATGAACACAGGTCTTGCTTTGGAACCTTTCTGCCATGAACACACTTGTCTTGATTGGGAACCTATCTGCCATGTACTCACAGTTCGTGACTAGGAACCTATCCGTCACACAGGTGGTCGCGATTGAAAACTTCCACACACAGGTCGTGATTGGGAACCTATCTGCGATTTACACACATGTCGTGATTGGGAACCTATCTGTCACACACATGTCGTGTTCGGGGGCCTGTCTGCCACACACATGTCGTAATCGGGGACCTATCTGCCACACACATGTCGTGATTGGGAACCTATCTGCCACACACATGTCGTGATTGGGGACCTATCTGCCACACACATGTCGTGATTGGGGACCTATCTGCCACACACATGTCGTGATTGGGAACCAATCTGCCACACACATGTCGTGATTGGGAACCTATCTGCCACACACATGTCGTGATTGGGAACCTATCTGCCACACATAGGTCGTGATAGGGAACCTATCTTCCACACACAGGTCGTGATTGGGAATCTATATGTCACACAGGACGTAATTATGGACCTATCTGCCACACATAGGTCGTGATTGGGAACCTCTCTGCGATGTCCACACAGGTAATGATCGGGAACTTATCTGCCACACACAGGTCGTGATTGGGAACCTATCTGTCGATTGATTGATTGATTTTTATTCAGGTTTTAAACACACAATATACAAGTTATCATTCAAATTTAAATAACAATTTAAACTAAAAGTATTTGTGAAATTATAAGTATTTGTGAGATTGCGGCTGATCTAAACCTATAGTATAAAAACTGTCATAAAATAATTTGAAATTAGATTGTACAATGAAAGTGAACGCAAAAGTACGATAAGATAAAAAAAAGTCTTCAGAAAGCGCATCACCTCAAGTTAAATTTGAAAGGAACAGATCAGCAGCTGCCTCACACTTAAAATTTGATTTAATGATAGTCTAATGGTATATAAAATATTGATTATCACAGTTAAACATGTCACATATATTTGTTATCACAGATTTTCAGCACAGACTAGTAATTTGATATATTATAGAAACAAATTCACAGCTTTAGGAGAACTTAGTATGCAAAATGAAATAACTTATACAGTATAGTGTTAAAACCTTGGATTGCCCATGAAAGCTCGAAAGCTTATTTCCAATGGGGTACAGTTAAGGTTATACTTACTATAGTATAATGCACAATATGAACAATAAGTCCCTGATAATTTGAGAATACATGTAGGTTGTAACAATCATGTTTCTATAATATATTGGCCATGATGACTATAGCACAAATATTCTAAAAAATACAATTAAAGAATTTTAGCTAAGCACAAAAGATGTTTTTTTAACAGCTAATTTGAACTCAAGTTTATTATCAAATTTCTTTATTGTATTTGGCAAAGCATCCCAATCACTAATTGCACTGTAGTAAAAGGTAACATTTCCTTAACCATGGCGTTTGGGCACTCTAAAATTGTATGCGTGTGCACTTGTTGAATATGAATGGGTATCTTTCACAAATACAATTTTTTCTTTCAAATATGATGGACACTTGTCTTTAACAATTTCAAATGCATGATTCAGTCTTAATTGCTTATTTCTATTCTCAACATTTAGCAATGACATATCTGACAAATTACATTGGTTAATACATATATAAATCTGACAATTTTATTTTGACATATCTGTAATTTTTCTTTTAGACCTTTATTTAAACTTGGATACCAAGAGGAACAAGAATAGTCAATGTGACACTGAATCAATGCAGAACATAAATATTTTCTAGTCCTTGTATCTAAAGATTTTGCATTTCTATACATAAATTTAAGACGAGAGTTTACTTTGCTAACAATGTTGTTTACAATATTTTCACCAGATAATGTGTTATCAATACTTACACCAAGATATTTGACAGCAGTTGTGGGTTCAATTGTATGCCCATTGAATTTTATTTCAAAATCTTTCAGTTGTTTTAACTTTCTCTTTGGTCCATATATACTACATTCAGTCTTCCCTAAATGTAGGGATAATTTATTGTCAACTAACCAATTTGAACATGAATCCATGACTCTGCTTAATTTTTCAGATATAACATGTGGATCTTTATGTGCATACAAAATAGCGCTATCATCAGCATAAAGGATCAATTTACAGTCAGGATCAATACTTATATACATGTCATTAACATAGCATAAAAATAGAAGGGGTTCCAAAATACTACCTTGGGGTATCCCGCAAGTCACAGGTTTAAAATCTGAGAAGATGTTGTTGACACACACAGTTTGTTTTCTACCAGATAAGTAAGACATAATCCAATCAGTATTTTCCATACCAATTAATTTTAATTTACCACATAGTATATTGTGATCTACTGTATCAAACGCTTTCTGCAGGTCTAACATTACCATGCCAGTATAGAGTCCTTTAGAGTTCTGCGATGTACACACAGGTCATGATTGGGAACTTATTTGCTACACACAGGTCGTGATTGGGGAGCTATCTGCAATGTACATACAGGCCGTGATTTGGAATCTTTGTCACACAGAACGTGATAAGGAACCTATATTCCAACACGCACAGGCAGGTCGTAATTGTGAACCTATATGCATGTACACACAGGTCGTGATATTGAACCTATCTGCCATCCAAAGGTCGTGATTGGGAACCTATCTGCCATACACACATGTCGTGATTTGGAACCTATCTGCGACACACACAGGTCATGATTGGGTACCTATCTGCGATGTACACGTAAGTCGTGATTGGAAACCTATCTGAAACACAAGTCGTGATTAGGAATCTATCTGTCATCATGTAAACACAGGTCGTGATTGGGAACATATCTGCCGTGTACACATTGATCGTGATGGGGGACCTTTCTGTCACACAAGTTGTGATTGGGAACCTATATGTCATGTTCCCACAGGTCGTGATTGGGCACCTATCTGCCACGCACATATCGTGGTTGCGTACCTATATGTCATGTAACCACAGGTCGTGATTGGCAACTTATATGTCACCCACAGGTCGTGATTGGAAACCTATCTGCTGTACACACATGTCGTGATCTGCAACCTAACATGTACCCACAAATCTTGACTGTGAACATACATGTAGCTGCTACACACAGGTCGTGATTTGGAATCTATCTTTCACCCAAAGGTCGTGATTGGGAATCTATCTGCTAAACACACACATGTCGTGATTCGGAACCTATCTGTCATATACCCACAGGTCGTCGTTGGTGACCTATTAACCACACACAGGTCGTGAATGGGAACCTATCTGTGACACATACACACATGTCGTGATTTGGAAACTATCTGTCATGTACACACAGGTCGTGATAGGGGACCTATCTGCCACACACAGGTCGTGCTTTGTACACACAGGTCGTGATAGGGGACCTATCTGTCATGTACACACAGGTCGTGATAGGGGAACAATCTGCCACACACAGGTCGTGCTTTGCACACACAGGTCGTGATAGGGGACCTATCTGTCATGTTCACACAGGTCGTGATCAGGGACCTATCTGCCACACACAGGTCGTGCTTTGTACCCACAGGTCGTGATAGGGGACCTATCTGTCATGTACACACAGGTCGTGATAGGGGACCTATCTGCCACACACAGGTCGTGATAGGGGACCTATCGGCCACACACAGGTCGTTATTGGGAACCTATCTGCCACACACAGGTCGTGATTGGAAACCTATTTGCCACACACAGGTCGTGATTGGGGACCTATCTGCCACACACAGGTCGTGATTGGGGACCTATCTGCCACACACATGTCGTGACAGGGGACCTATCTGCCACACACATGTCGTGACAGGGGACCTATCTGCCACACACAGATCGTGACAGGGGACCTATATGCCACACACATGTCGTGATTGGGGACCCTTCTGCCACACACAGGTCGGGCTTGGGGACCTATCTGCCACACACAGGTCGGGCTTGGGGACCTATCTGCCACACACAGGTCGTGATAGGGGACCTATCTGCCACACACAGGTCGTGATTGGGGACCTATCTGCCACACACAGGTCGTGATTGGGGACCTATTTGCCACACACAGGTCGTGATTGGAGACCTATCTGCCACACACAGGTCGTGATAGGGGACCGATCTGCCACACACAGGTCGTGATTGGGGACCTATCTGCCACACACAGGTCGTGATAGGGGATCTATCTGCCACACACAGGTCGTAATTGGGGACCTATCTACCACACACAGGTCGTGATAGGGGACCTATCTGCCACACACATGTCGTGATTGGGGACCTATCTGCCACACACAGGTCGTGATTGGGGACCTATCTGCCACACACAGGTCGTGATTGGGAACCTATCTGCCACACACAGGTCGTGATTGGGGACCTATCTGCCACACACAGGTCGTGATAGGGGACCTATATGCCACACACAGGTCGTGATTGGGAACCTATCTGCCACACACAGGTCGGGACAGGGGACCTATCTGCCACACACAGGTCGTGATTGGGGGCCTATCTGCCGCACACAGGTCGTGATAGGGGACATATCTGCCACACACAGGTCTTAATTATGGACCTATCTGCCACACACAAGTCGTAATTATGGACCTATCTGCCACACACAGATCGTGATTGGGGACCTATCTGCCATACACAGGTCGTGACAGGGGACCTATCTGCCACACACAGATCGTGATTGGGGACCTATCTGCCACACACAGATCGTGATTGGGGACCTATCTGCCACACACAGGTCGTGATAGGGGACCTATCTGCCACACACAGGTCGTGATTGGGGACCTATCTGCCACACACAGGTCGTGATTGGGGACCTATCTGCCACACACAGATCGTGATTGGGGACCTATCTTTCACACACAGGTCGTGATTGGGGACCTATCTGCCACACACAGGTCGTGATAGGGGACCTATCTGCCACACACAGATCGTGATTGGGAACCTATCTGCCACACACAGATCGTGATTGGGGACCTATCTGCCACACACAGATCGTGATTGGGGACCTATCTGCCACACACAGGTCGTGATAGGGGACCTATCTGCCACACACAGATCGTGATTGGGGACCTATCTGCCACACACATGTCGTGATTGGGTACCTATCTGCCACACACAGGTCGTGATAGGGGACCTATCTGCCACACACAGGTCGTGATTGGGGACCTATCTGCCACACACAGGTCGTGATAGGGGACCTATCTGCCACACACAGATCGTGATTGGGGACCTATCTGCCACACACAGGTCGTGATTGGGTACCTATCTGCCACACACATGTCGTGATTGGGAACCTATCTGCCACACACAGGTCGTGATTGGGGACCTATCTGCCACACACAGATCGTGATTGGGGACCTATCTGCCACACACAGGTCGTGATAGGGGACCTATCTGCCACACACAGATCGTGATTGGGGACCTATCTGCCACACACAGGTCGTGATTGGGTACCTATCTGCCACACACATGTCGTGATTGGGAACCTATCTGCCACACACAGGTCGTGATTGGGGACCTATCTGCCACACACAGATCGTGATTGGGGACCTATCTGCCACACACAGGTCGTGATAGGGGACCTATCTGCCACACACAGATCGTGATTGGGGACCTATCTGCCACACACAGGTCGTGATTGGGTACCTATCTGCCACACACATGTCGTGATTGGGAACCTATCTGCCACACACAGGTCGTGATTGGGGACCTATCTGCCACACACAGATCGTGATAGGGGACCTATCTGCCACACACAGGTCGTGATAGGGGACCTATCTGCCACACACAGATCGTGATTGGGGACCTATCTGCCACACACAGGTCGTGATTGGGGACCTATCTGCCACACACAGGTCGTGATAGGGGACCTATCTTTCACACACAGGTCGTGATTGGGTACCTATCTGCCAATTTCTCACATATTAATATTCCATTATTTAAGTATAATGTTATGAGAATGCTTATTCCATGTAGATTTGTATAAAAGGAAAGAATATTTTTTAAAGACATAACGATGCCATGCAATTACGATATTTTTAAACGGTATACATTATATGTTTAACGGAATCACATCATGACTATCACATAAAATGCATACAAAAAGGTGTTTCTTCTCATTAGATTCAAGCAATTTTATAACAGAAGATTTATTAATAGAGGAAAACTTAACAATGTGATTTCATGTTTTTACAATATGTCTGTTCAAACTTATGAAATGGCATTTGTGCGAGATTGTTCACGATGATTAGGAAGAGTTATCTGCATATAGATAAAAAATATTGACGTTAGGCTCACAATTCATCTGCGTGAATGTTCTTCTGAAATCAGTCGCATCACCGATGAAGCAATAGATTGTGATATTGATTATAAGCGATTTGGTTTCGTAACCTGTTTGTCGCTTTTTATGGTGTTTTCCATTAAGCGAAACGCACAGTAAAACTATCTATATGATCGGTAATGTGATAAGTTTATTTGCAACATATGTATGCTACATAAAATTATGCATGTAAATTGTAATGCGATATATTTTGTGCGTCAAACCATGGACAGAAACTCGACATTATATATAAATCATTTGTTTAAAATAAACCAGTTCATTGCATTTGCTGCCGGTCGCATGTCATTATCCATGACACATATATATCCACTGTTATTGACGAAATTTCGTGATTTGGCGAGCGTTATTATTGTTTACAGAAGCTGTCAGAACATTTTACGTTCGTTATGAATTTAGCATCTCATACAACTCACGCATGTATGCACTAAATAATAAATAATGATTATTAAATGTTATGTGGTATGTAAAGTGGCACACATCCATGAAACCTACTCATAACAATACTCATTTGTATTTAAATGGAGTAGACATTGCGCTTCAATTCAACGGAGATGTTTCCTCGTAACCTGTCGTGTCTTTGTATATTTGTGTTAACTTGAAACAATGAAATGTTCGTACTTTTAAAGAAAACAGCTTTTATGCCAATAACAAACAAATGCACGTTTTCGTCCGCCGGTTTGAACATAGGTGTGTTTATACTGCCATAAATCCATTCAAATTTAAAAAGTACATTTTCACAGATTGTGGCATGTTTTTTAGTTTGTCATTAAATGCTCTACTTTTATAAATGTAAACGTGTTAACTAAATGGCTCCAGTATTAAACAAGAATACAATAAAAAGAAAAAAACACATCCATAATAGGGCTCGAACCATTAATCCTTGTAGTAAAAGTCTAGCTCTTCAGCAACTCAGCCATTCGTACTTTTATTAATAGTGATGTATTTTATACTAATTATACGCAATCATTGTAATGTCACAAAATATAACGATAGCGTTTTGGTAAATTGACAAATTGAATAAAATTGTTTCAGATTTGCAAAATTTCATTGTAGTTATGATATTTGCGAGGAAACAGTAATATTGAAAATCAACTATGCTCGAAAATATCCATTATATGTATCTTTTGACGATGTAATGACCTGAAAATAATAAAGCGGTACAAATGCAAAACGATTAAATTATTTGTAAATATCTGTTGTTATCGTTATATTTTGAGTCATATCGAGTATTGCGTTTAAACAGTAAAATACACACTACATGAGCACGAGTGGCCGAGTGGGGTTATTGTTAGGCTTTTACACCAAGGGACAAGTATTCGAGCCGATTTGAGTATTACAAAAATATTTCTTTAATTGTATTCTTGTTTTTTATTTCAGCAATTTAGTTTCACTGTTTACTTTTATCAAGTTAACGCATACAATGACAAACTTTAATCCATGCCAAAATCTGTGAAACGGTCACTTTAAGTTGAAGGTGACAGTAATCATATTATTTACATTGTCAATAATATAAACATCAATCGACGTCTCTTGTATTATAAATTTTTGCCTCAATTCATGTTTATGGCCAGAAATGTGTCGGCGTTAATATATACATCGCAACTACACATGTTATTTTATCTAAAAGAACACGTCGCTTTTTAAAATCAAAAGTCATATATTGATACATACAACTGTGTTTACGTCGGTAGAGTCTATTGATTAGATTTACATGGCCATTGTCTGTAAATATCATATGGTTTTTAGAAATTATTGCACATAACTTGGTTGTACTATACGTCGCATATTCGTACACAAGCAAAATATGACACAATGTTGTACCTTCGAGTTTGTTTATGGCATTTGAATATTGACGTTGTAATTGTGTGTTTCTGTTGCTCATACGCACTTTAAAAAGATTGTTCAAGACATTATCATTTAATGATAGTATAAGATACATAATAAGTTAGTTAACCTGAGTTTTTCTTTGTTTTCATTTTTGAAATGTATTCTCACATATAGAATGAAAGATACTACCAAAATGGAACGTGCAGACCCCTTTTTCATAATACGGCACTTCATAAATACTATACTAGTATCTTCAATGCTATATATTCAATGCTTAAAGTATATATTTTAGTAATTGATTGATTAATTAATTTATTTTTTTACCCTAATTAGAGAGATTGTAGACCAGAATTTACCGAACACGAGCTGTGTTGACCTTTTATAATTGCGCCACGTTCAATTATGTTCTTTTTAATAGTTTGGTATGGAAACGTAACCGTACTTCTCTCGAAAAGCCAATGTATTTCCGCCTTTATAAATAGATCTCGACTGGTGTGAATTATATCATTCCACATAAAGCTGTTTCAAATCCCCAATAATTTCGTATCGTTTATATAATGGCATAGTGTTTATGAAGAATTGCTATTTCGTACAATGATTAAACTCAGAAATAAACCCACATATTAAGTCGTTTTTTCGAGCAGCATGAATTATGCACGTCTGACTTTTCGCCACGTTGTCCATCTCTTTTTGTATTAATTATGTCTTTTTCTTATATGTCCGAATGTGTTCAATAAATTCTGTATACGGTATCACAAAATAAGGTGCACACATAAAGTGGTGGTTTTCGTTGCAATATTGTATATGCGTGTTATCAAATTAATCGTGCCTATGCACTCGTGATTTAATTCCTACGCATCTATACTCCTTACTGTGGGTTATTCGACAACAAACCATGATAGAATAAATATTATTTCTTAAATAAACGTCTATTTAATCAGAAATAATAATGACATCCGGACATTTACTTGCTCGCAAAAAAATACAAAGCTTCCTTGATACCTATTTCTGATTTTCCGATTGATATAGGATGGTTCGCAATATTCTTCACTTTTTGTTTCATTTATGTGTATTTATTCTAAAACCTTTTCTTTTTAATAGCATTTTAGACTGTCATGCAGTCAACTGTTGCTTTGACATTTACTTCAACAGTAACTTCTCGTATCTTGCCAATAGATTTTCGAGGTGCTCTCGTTTTTTACGCTAGCCTCACCTCACACTTAGCCAATAATCATGCGCTAGCCTCAACTCACACTTAGCCAAGAATCATGAGCTAGCCGAGCCTCGCACTTAGCCAAGAATTATGCGCTAGCCAAGCCTCACAATTAGTCAAGAATCATGCGCTAGGCGAGCCTCACACTTACCCAAGAATAATGCGCTATTCAAGCCTCACATTTAGCCAAAAATCATGCGCTCGGCGAGCCTCACACTTAGCCCATAATCATGCGCTAGCCAAGCCTCACACTGAGCCATAAATAATGCGCTAGGCGAGCCTCACACTTAGCCAAGCATCATGCGCTAGCCAAGCCTCACACTTAGCCAAGAATCATGCGCTAGCCAAGCCTCACACTTAGCAAAAAATCATGCGATAGCAGAGCCTCGCACTTTGCCAAGAATCATGAAATAGCCAAGCCTCACACCAAGCCAAGAGTTATGCGCTAGCAGAGCCACACCTAGCTAAGAATCATGCGCTAGCCGAGCCTCAAACTTAGCCAAGAATCATGCGCTAGCCGAGCCTCACACTTAGCCAAGAGTTATGCGCTAGCATAGCTACACTTAGCCAAGAATCATGAGCTAGCCGAGCCTCACACTTAACCAAGAATCATGCGCTTGTCGAGCCTCACACTTAGCCAAGAATCATGCGCTAGGCGAGCCTCACACTTAGCCAAGAATCATGCGCTAGCCGAGCCTCACACTTAGCCAAGAATCATGCGCTAGCCGAGCCTCACACTTAGCCAAGAGTTATGCGCTAGCCGAGCCTCACACTTAGCCAAGAATCATGCGCTAGTCTCACCTCACACTTAGTCATGAGTTATGCGCTAGCCGAGCCTCATACTTAGCCAAGAATCATGCGCTAACCGAGCCTCACACTTAGCCAAGAATCATGCGCTAGTCTCACCTCACATGCGCTAGCCTTTCCTCACACTTAGCCAAGATTTATGCGCTAGCCGAGCCTCACACTTAGCCAAAAATCATGCGCTAGCCGAGCCTCAAACTTAGCCAAGAATCATGCGCTAGCCGAGCCTCACACTTAGCCAAGAGTTTTGCGCTAGCCGAGCCTCACACTTAGCCAAGAATCATGCTCTAGCCGAGCCTCACACTTAACCAAGAATTATGCGCTAGCCAAGCCTCACATTTAGCCAAGAATCATGCGCTAGCCGAGCCTCACACTTAGCCAAGAGTTATGCTCTAGCAAAGCCACACTTAGACAAGAATAATTTACTTCCCAAAAGCGCGTCATAAACGATTTCAATCAAAAGTACATATGCAGACGGAAAATGAAAACATGAGCAGTGACGCCTAAATCGAATACTAAAACTAATAGTTGGGATTTGAGCGCCATTTTTATCAGAAATCTATTAATAATTTTGAGATATGTTTTGAAGTTATCAGTACATAAAACACTATGTTTGATCTATAAAACTTATTGAACTACCAAATTAGCGATATATTGTTAAATACAATAGATTGAAGAAAGATAATAAATATGTTTCATCCAAATAAAAAGACAATAGCTCTAGTGCTTGCATCCGATGGCGACTGAAATATGATAAAATTAAAACACATATATTGTGCGCTGTTACTTATATGTGAGACCAAACCAATTCATATAACACAAATAAGTATATTGTTAAAATTATAACAATATAATCGATTAGACGATGAAAATACTACACAGTTTGTGTGGAACAGTGATATTTATATAAAGTTATGCTAATAAAAGCTCAACAAATTGCATAATGAGAAATGTGCGTCGACTTGCCAATTTATAAATGTACAATTGTCCTAATCAACTGAACAGCGCCGGGCTCGATAGCTCGTAGTTCGATATTGGCAATAGTCAGCATGCTTGTAATCACATGCATAGCATAAATAAGATAATCCGCCTTTTATTCGTCATTATAAACTATTATTTTTAACTGACTGTCAATTATTGCATGGATTTAGTGCAAAAGGATGGGCTTTTGTCGAAATAAATAAGACTCAAAGCACATTTAAACAATTGCTGCAATATTCGACTTTATTGTTAAAGAAAAAAAACGGACATACATCAATATAAAACATGTGTTGAGTTTTCATGTTTACTTATTCCTATATATTAATCATTTCTATATCAATGTTGTACGTAAATGAATGACATGAGATACATGTGACACAAATTAAAGCATACATGCAATTATTATCTGACAAGAAATGTCAAGCCTTACAATAGTTTAAGAGGGTGTTAAGGAATTTTCTGAGGAATCCAGCTTTCGAATTAAAATTTACAACGAATAGTATAAAAAAGGATTGACGTTATAACATGATTTTCATTGAACAAGATAGAATAACGTTTTAGAACAACATTTTGATAAATTAAACCCTCCTCCTGAATCTGTATTTGACGCTGACTACATTGATCATGCTTAAGAAAATGCCAGTTGTACTGGTCGTATTAACAGGACACAAGATGTAGCATGTAGAATGTTATTAAATATGCTATAAATCAGTGCACAATTTAATACGTCTGAACATTGGCTTGCTAGTATCATTGCGTTTCTTCTTTAAGAAATGTACTGACAACGTGTGTTTCATGGTAAGTTGTTCCAATGTTCAGTGCAAAAATGGCATCAGTTCTGTGATAGCCTGACAACAGGTCATCATGCAACGAACCAAACCATAGACACACAAATACGAATAAAATGTTTTAATTTTAAAAATGACTTCCAGAAAAGGAAAACCTAAAAAATAATTGCGTTTACTCAATTTGTTATGGTCGCATGTCTCCACAGATTATCAGAATGCATGTAATTAGTACAATGAATGAGACGTTGAACATCTTATTACTCGTTTGTACAAAATAGCCGACATTGAAATTCGTGAAGCTTGTTCCAACCCTTAATATCTTTAGGCAATACAACATTACTTAACAAAAAATATCATCGGTGATGACCAGAAGTCAGTAAATTGCATGACTCACCTGTTTTTTTAGTAATAGGACGTCTAAGCCTATATAACTTTTTTCGTAAATATTTTGCATCAGTAAATGCCATTGTTATTCATGTTAACTAAAGTCGGCAGGGACATATTCTACACAAGAAGCGGACTCAAGAGTATCTAAATCATAATTTGGCTTTCGATAAGATCGATCGGAAATCTAAATATGTTTAAATTAATTCGGTTTAAGCCATCATTTGGTGCAGAAAAGCTGTATCTCTTTCTACAGTTAAATGGTCCAATATTTATTTAGTTTACATTTATTCGCTTGAGCTCGATTGCATCGTGGGTACAACCAGTACTTGGAGTCTCCGAGAGAGATCTTCAGACCTCGCCAACAGTGCCGATCAAATGAGTGACCTCCTTGTTGCTTGACGGACGACATATCTACTACAAGCCCCTGACATCTTTAATGGCTTGACGGACGACATATCTACTACAAGCCCCTGGCATCTTTAATGGCTTGACGGACGACATATCTACTACAAGCCCCTGGCATCTTTAATGGCTTGACGGACGACATATCTACTACAAGCCCCTGACATCTTTAATGGCTTGACGGACGACATATCTACTACAAGCCCCTGGCATCTTTAATGGCTTGACGGACGACATATCTACTACAAGCCCCTGACATCTTTAATGGCTTGACGGACGACATATCTACTACAAGCCCCTGGCATCTTTAATGGCTTGACGGACGACATATCTACTACAAGCCCCTGACATCTTTAATGGCTTGACGGACGACATATCTACTACAAGCCCCTGGCATCTTTAATGGCTTGACGGACGACATATCTACTACAAGCCCCTGACATCTTTAATGGCTTGACGGACGACATATCTACTACAAGCCCCTGACATCTTTAATGGCTTGACGGACGACATATCTACTACAAGCCCCTGGCATCTTTAATGGCTTGACGGACGACATATCTACTACAAGCCCCTGGCATCTTTAATGGCTTGACGGACGACATATCTACTACAAGCCCCTGGCATCTTTAATGGCTTGACGGACGACATATCTACTACAAGCCCCTGACATCTTTAATGGCTTGACGGACGACATATCTACTACAAGCCCCTGACATCTTTAATGGCTTGACGGACGACATATCTACTACAAGCCCCTGGCATCTTTAATGGCTTGACGGACGACATATCTACTACAAGCCCCTGGCATCTTTAATGCATGTCTTAAGGCAATTTTAAGCGTAATGTGTTCCTTTGACACGAGTATCAATGAACATGATACTGAACTAAAATGGATAGATTCAGTATTTTATTTATAAAAAAGCATTTGCTTTATGTGTACTACCGTCTTTTCCTACTGGATTT
Source organism: Dreissena polymorpha (assembly GCF_020536995.1). NCBI lineage: Eukaryota > Metazoa > Mollusca > Bivalvia > Myida > Dreissenidae > Dreissena > Dreissena polymorpha. The sequence continues at coordinate 39,187,303 of NC_068358.1, forward strand.
TGTATATTCTGAATACAAATTCTACATAATCACACATCAAAAAAATCCTGGCAATCTTGTAGCATACATAATAATTAATTTCAAAACAATGTGAATGTTCTACAGTGTAAATCGAACTGCCTTCAAATTCATTATTGAATGGTAGTAAAATTGAACAAAAAGCAACACCAGATAAACGTATCAATATATAGACAATGTGAAACTACAGCTGGCCCGACAAGAGAGAAATATGTATATGATAAAAAACAAAATAATCTCACACAGTACAAAACACTCAGTACCAAAACATGCAACGATGTTTCAATGAAACTACAACTTTTACAAGGCAATGATTCATCGCCAGATTTCGTATTGAAGGTGATAATCAAACATCCTCACCTTCCAACTCGGTTTACCAATATCGTGTGAATACTGAAATCCAATAAAGCAAGTATGTAGATACATTTCAGTCCTTGATTTGACTGTAAAATCAGCCAAGTTCGGAAATAAATTCCCTACATTTGATGGTAAATAAGCAGGCATTTATTTTGATAATGTGCGATCAATCTGCAATATATCAGATATTAGTAACATAACCCTCCCCGTGGAAGTAACTTACAAGAGATATTGTCAATTGTGATTAGCGCAGTTAGATTATTGCCATGTTCGAAAGAATAATACAAAGTTATATAACATGTTTCCAAGGCGTGTAGATATGTATTGCTTTCTCATTTGTTTTTATGAGTTTTAGCTCAGTACAAACATTATATTTCTTCTCGAAAGATTCAATAACCATTTTTTATTTCATATGTTAATGTATATTTACTCTGGTATCATTTATTTTCGTTGATATGAACATTCATGCATTCGTACAATCTGGCATTTTTTGGCGTCGCCCTGGAGGGCGGCGACTAGTATGTAATGCATTTTTTCCGCTTATGGGAGGAGAAGTTATTTTACGGATCAATGTATATATTTTTGTTTTAAGAATATCTTGCATAGTGGTTATTATTTTTTGTAAATTAGTGTAAATAAGTACTGCATTTGTGCCTATTACATTTATTGCATCATTTATTGCCAATAATGCAAAGCTAATTGTTTTAATTAATAACTGATCCACACCTGATCACAGGGGAAAGATCACAGGGATTGGTTTTGTATTAAAACAAATGATGTTTCGCATAAAAACAAAACATAATCAAAATATATTTATTTTGTGGTTTTTCTAATTTGCTTATTTAGTGGAGAATCAATGTAGTACGATATTTGACGACCTATCGCGCAAGCAAGTTTATTGGAAGGCGTAGTGGTACGAAAACGTACAATGTATTAGTTTATTAATAGACGTATAATAACGATCGCTATACACAACTTCACCAAATAGCAGTACATAAGTGAATGTCAGCTGAAATAGCTCAGTTGGGAGAGCGTTAGACTGAATTTGTTTACGCAACAGTCATATAAAGGCCCCCCGGTTCAATCCCGGGGCCCGGCACGAACGGAACAGTTCGGCGGCTGACAATTTTTTCAGTCAGGTTAATAAATATGATAAAGAGTTATTTTATGTAAACATTTTAAAATCCATTTAACTACAATTGGACATTTTTATTAAAATTAATGGATGCAACGTGGTGACAACGTTAATTAAAATTTCTTACATCACTGTAATATCTTATAAAAATACACGTGTTTTTATATTAACAAATAAATGCAAACAACACATCTATTATCCATGTATTTTTATGGTTATCTATCATAGGCCTATCCCTACCACATATAGAGCGCGAAGCGCGACACGTATTATTGATTGTAACAATGAGTTGCGATAAAGGAAGCAGCCGCTTATCAAGGAGGAGCGGTGTCCCAGCAACCCGTTTCCCTAGAATCAAGCACTCCTCGGAGTTTTTTTTAAGAACCACATACAGAGCGCGAAGCGCGACACGTATTACTATCCAGGTGGTATGGGCCCTTTAGCATTATCCGACCATTACGTCCATAGTTATCTTCCTTAGAAGTTGAGAAATTTTGAAATGCTTGTTCGAAGTCCAAAATTTTCATCCGATTGTTCCCAAACTTTCACATGTTTTTTTTTTATCAATGAGGACCCAACCCAAACTCTATATGAGCAATATCGGACCATAAGTCCAGAATTATGTCTCTTTGAATTTAAAAATAAAAGTGAAAAACTGCTTGGTTAGGTGATTATGTCAACATTTTTCATCAGATTTTTTCCAAACTTACAGTGTCTTCGTATCAATGAGCATTTTTACCTCATTTAAAATGAGAAACATCGAGACAATAAGTCCAGAATTTTTTTCTATTAAATTTGACAAAATAAACAATTTTCACTTGTTTAAAAGATTTCACAACTTTCGTCTGAATCTTTCCAAACTTGTTAAGTGTTTTTATATCAGTATTACTCGAACCCTATTGAAAATGATGAATATCGGAGCAATAAATATATTATGATCTTTTACTGAATTTCAAAGTATTGTGAAATTTATACAATTTACAGTTTTAATTCATTTTTTTTTCAAACTTTTACAGTGTTTTCATATCATTGAGTACTCAACCCCTATCGTAAATGAGCAACGTAAGAAAAAGTTCAGAATCATCTCCCCTTGAAGTTGAGAAAAATATGAAATTACGCTAACAAGATGAAGCAGATTTGTTAAAACCTACACAGTTCTGTTCCATTAATGAAAACTGCACACGGATACCAGTAAAAAAAGGAAACCAATGTAAATAAAATGAACTATGAAATATTTGGGGGTTACAACACAAAATCAAAGATAATGGTTATTTTAGGAGTTATAACACAACATCATAAATAATGGTTATTTGGGGATTATAACACAAAATCATAGATAATAGTTATACCAGTATCTTTTTCTATTTTGTTTAAAATAATCGGCCAATATATTAATATTTACAGTAGAAAAAAATCGTTCCATGTTACTTCATTGAGTGCCTTTTACACTGAAATTCCCAACGCCCTTTGATGCTTTGCATCAATACTTATCTTATGTTGGATCTTAAATGAGTGAATTTCAATTATTGCCAAACACCTTAAATCAACATTTTCTATGACTCTTGTCGTCTAAATATCGCGATAACGTTGCCTATAAAGCGAAGATTACATTCCAGAAAGTTCATAAGTCCATTTAGTGGTACTCATGTTATCTTATGTAATTGTTATATAAACAGTGAGGCTGTTTATGGCACGTTGACACATTTTAAACGCATGCCACTTAGATAGTGGCGAACTGCAAATGTACACGTGTTGACAATAAAGCAATCTTTGCCTTTCAGACTTTGTATAAAGAAATAATACCAAGTAAAAACATGTTGTTTCAAATAACGGACAGTACAATTCAGTACCTTTTAGCAATATTAAAATCAAAGCGCTGAAGGCGCTGAATGTGTTCGCTGTTGTATAATCTTAGACGAAACTCAGTTTTCAAAATTATGTTATAGCTTTTTATATCGCAAGTTTGAAATGATCATAACCCATTCAAATTTATAAAGACTGTGTCTTAAAACGCAGGTCGAGATGTGTGGGTTTTTTTCTTCAAATCATTGACACAGCTAATCAGTGTGCACAGGCTAATCTTATTTGACATGCATTAAACACCAGAGAAGCAGTATAAAAGGGCCACAAACTCACAAAATGTCTACTTTTCAGTTGTACACTGGTGTGTAAACAGCAGAAAACAAAAATGATTATTTTCATTATATTTAAGTTTGTGTTTAATTTTACCAATGAAATTTGGCATACATATACGTTAGTATACAAACAATATGTATGTGTAATTTGGTGGTTGAAAGTTATATAGTTATTGACTTTCAGAAAAAGTTTTGTGTTGTCTGCTTGAAATTCAAATGTCCCTGTAAATGCTAAGCACCGCCCACTTGAAAGGTTATGAACTTCTCTCAGCCAGTAGCTAGCGAATGACTCAAATCAAGTTACTTACATGTAAATACAGATTCAACAGTATACAAAATACTGTCTGCTCAAACACGTGTAACTGTTTATATTTATAAACACTCTAATGTTACCATCAAATCACTGGCAGATAAACCTAGCCTACTAGTTAACGTTGGTTAATATTTTACCACCGCAAAATCAAGCAAGTGAGATCCGGCTTTTAAGCCCCGTTTTCTCTGAACGCAGCCAATATGTACAGATTTCAATGATAAACACTAGACTGGCCAACGTTGTCTCACTACAAGTTGTTAAATACACTCTATGTACATAATCAGTGAGAACAGGTAGATGCGGTGATTAAAGCAGACGCTTTTAGCATTATCGTCTGCTAAAGTTTACTGGAGTTATCCACACAGGCAGTCACGGGTTACGGTTCCTGCCGTACCTAAGCCCATACTGAGCCATACTGTTTTGCAAAATTGCGTCTGCATATTTTGTGAGCTTCACTCACAAATAAAAATGATGTTACAGACAAATAACAGATCATAAATGTAACAGTTTTAATAAGTTTCAATTCAAAACAAATAACATTATATATTATATGCACGTGTTTTGTGCAGATATTTTTTCCACTGACTAAACTCCAGTATAAAAGAGCTGTTGGGTTGATGCCAAAATTATGATAACTCGTTTTCTGATATAATTTTGCCATGAAACATCGGTCGTCTGTACCTTAATCTGAAAATACAACTGAATATTCCATTTTCTGAAGCCCTGGTGCACTTTAATACCACCAGAATTTCATAAACAGAAAAACAGTTCGTACAATAGTTAGATTATTTTATGCTACTGCTCTACACAGGATATATGTTTATTATTTGGCATAGTGGTGTTCGTTTTCTGATTTATTATGTTTCAAATGTCGGTCCGAGGATATTTATTAGTTTAATGTAATTACTATTTCGTTGTATGACACTAATTTTGGATAAAATAGTTCCTTTTTTTCAATTTCGACTTGTTTAATCACATAATTCAACGCGACCCCAAACTGGAATCTGGTAATCAGATACGAATGTCGATACATGAAATAATAAGCTTACTATATTTTTAAATGTTAAAATACACAACACTTGTTGCACTAAATAAATAATAGCTATAAATAGACAACGAAAGCGCTAAATATTGCAACGACAAAAATAACATATTGGATTGATGCAAGTATTATGGTTGACATACAGTTTTTATTTCTTATTAGCTGAAACCTCTATCGATTTTGTTAAATTCATAAGGTCAATTTAGCCTTCCCATTTAGTGTTAGAAACTGATATCAGAGTACCTGGATGCCTAAAATAAATCTTATTATTTAAGCCTTACACATTGAAGAGACGTGTGCACAGTTTTCCGAAATAACAATTTTCTAAAACTTTGCCATTGATTTGAAACAAATGAGTGAAGTGTATTAAAACAAGAAAAATCATATGCATGACTAAGAAAAGGTTAAAAATAAATTGTTGTTTATTAACAATCATCAATCAAAAAAGGGAGCAATAAAAAAGCGTGACGTAAAGCTTTCCAGCAATATTTTAGCAAACACGTGGCGTACGTTAAACTTTCCAGCCATATTTTAGCAAACACGTGCATTACCGAAGTAGCTTTGTAACTTTCACGTTTATTTTAAAGGGAGATAATACGATTTTTATATTTGTTTAATTGTAATATATTGAAACAAATATGTTACAATAACACAAAATAGGCAAGAAAAATTATACATTGAAGACGAATCTCATAAAATGCAGCAAAGACAAATAAGCGCCCCGAGCCGATTGTGACGATCGGATTTAGTGTTCGTGTATCGTATGAATAGATATCGTTGCAGGAAATTAAAATGATCCGTAAAACTAAATTTAGATTCACATCGTACATGCATGATATACATGCTGGCGAATTCGACTGTACATACATTTTTTATTTCAGAATTAAATATCTGACTTATTTCGCATTTTCGACACATGTTCTTCTTAACTTGAATTTTAATTTACATTGAAATATATGGATAATAAGGTTTTTTTACACATTTTATATAAATTCATAAATATTTGACAAATTCGTATCATCCCTCTTTAAAGCCTGCGTGGTATTGTGGAAGCTAGTTTGCTCCGCTTCTATAAATATCAAAATCGAACCGAAAATCAGGCGCATTTTTAATTGATCGTTTTTTTATTAATTGTTAAAACTTTCCCTAATATTAGATTGTTGTAAGTACATAAATGTAATGGCAAAACAAAGATATTTAATCTGTGATCAAGCACCTTTTAACCAAAGCGATCCATCAGAACAAACTCATATTTTTAAGCAGACGCAATTATTACATGAATTTATAAATGATGTTCTCGGGATCATTTTTGATGGCTGATTTGACGCACATCATATATTGCGATCCATTTGTTTCGGCGATAATTGCATATCAGGTATTAGTTATTATACTTATTATTTATATTATTTAACATTATAATACATTAACATCCTATTACCGAAGCATTAACAATTAAGACTATTAAAAATTAAATATTGATAAAAAAATAACTGTCATCGTTTTCCCTGATTATGTTTATATTATATCCCGGAAGTTGCTACTTATCGCTAACTTATCAGCAAACCATTAACTATTTGCAAAAGTGTTATCACATCATGACTTTAACATTAAAATGTACACGAGTGTGTGTTTCTGTTCATCAGATTAAAACCATAATATACACGACGCCTTATTCGCTAAAGGAAACTTAATAATGTGAATTCATATATCAACATGACAATATGCTAGATCAAACAAATGAGATGGCGTCAACTGTGCATGGCTGTGATCCAAGTAAACGATGACACAGATTGATAAGAGTTATTTGTAGGTCTTATGTAGATACACGATACTAACGTTAGGCTCAAATTATACCTGCGTATTGCTTATGAAATCAGTCTTATCACCGTTGCCAGCAATATATAGTGATATTGATTACTACCGATTTGACTTCGTAAGCTGTGCGAAACGCAGAGAAAAGCTTTCTATGCAAGTATCTCTATGATTAGTAACGTGATACGTTTTTATTAAATATATTCTATATATGTATGGAATGCGATATATTGTGTGCGTCAAACTTTAGATAGTGACTCGACATTAAAGAAATATCATTTGTTTCAAATAAATAAGATCATTCATTCGCTTTCGTTCGAGTGTCATTATCCATGACAAATTTATGCCTACGGATATTTACGCAATCTCTTGATTCTGCAAGCGAAAATATTTTTATCCTTATCATAAAGAACATATAAAACAATCAACCCATTTATAAACTTAATAATGACATAATGATATACATTTGTTATGTGCTATGAAACGTGGAACAAATCCACGAAGCGAAGTCATATTAAAACGCGTTTGCATTTAAAGGTAGAAGCTATTGCGCATAAATTCAGTGTGTATGTTAAGTAATCACTTGCCAGTGCTCTTTATATTTGTGTAGGCATGAATCTTGGAAATGTTAAAAATATGAAGAAAAAAGGATATTGTAATTAAATGAGCATTTCACATTTAGTTCAAATGATAAAGCCAAAGTTTGTTACATATTTAAATTTTCTTCTGTAAAGTTTATATATTTGAATTCCAATACCTTTTCCTTGTAGTGATCTGCAATTTTAGGTTTGTTTTAGTTATAATTGAAAGTAATATCATCGTTATAATTAACATCATACATGTACATTCTTATGAAGGCAAAATAAGGCCCATTTTTTACCTTTGATTTTTTGTAACGCAGATGAATATTATCATCGTTGTTTTTTGTTTTGTTAATATACAGTTCTAAAAAATATTTTTCGAGAAAAATGATTTATAAAATTATTTCGCAGGATTATGTCTCTTTTTTCATTTTGTAATTGTATGTGCACACCTCGAATGATACATTATACCAAAGTGTTCACGTAGACCTCTTTTTCGTAATACATCACGTAATAAATAATACATCTTGAATGTTTCAAAAATATATGCGTCAATAAATGGTTCAATGACAAGCATTTTACTGACGCATGCATTGTTTTACTTTATATAATATATCAGATATGACATTTCGTTGTCATTTAATACGTATATTTACGTACGCGGACTAAAGTGTATCACCGACATCCAGACGTGTAAAAATACCGTTAATTAACATACTGTCTTCTGCAGATTCAATTAAATAACAAAAAGTCATTTTCTAAAAAACATGAAAGTTTTATAACAAACAAATTCCTAAAATTGTTTATTTTGTATTTTTTGTATTTATCTAATACACGCATGCACACAATTGTCTGATTTAATTAACAGCTGTGAACTAGAGAGCATGTAGACCAGAATTTACTAGTAAAATGTCATATTGCACTACGACAGATACGTTCTGGAATAATGTTTTGCCCTTTTATGCTTACGCCACAGACAATGAAGCTGTTTTATTCTTCAATATTTTGATATTAATACAAAAAGCCAAGCGATTACATGACCGCCTTTTTAATTGATCATTGACATTTTTGCACTATTTCATTCTACATGTGGCTGTTCCCAGTACCAATGCATGCCGTATTTCTTCACGAAATGACAGAAAGTTTATGCAGAATGGCAATGTTATCAAATTTGCGATTTACCCAAGAGAATTCACACTTATCAAGTCGTCTTCTTTTCGGGCACCAATCCCGCATTAATATATGTTCGTCTTACTTTAAGCCACAATAACCTACAGCATGATTTACCCATTTATAACTTGTATTAATTAGTTATATTTTAGTACGGAATTGTGCTCAATTTGTTCTGTATACGGTAATTCATAATTTAAGAGCACACATAGAGCTATGGTTTGCGTTGCGATATTATAGGTGTGACTCATAACAATATCCTTTCGAAAATTGTTATTATCTAAGTTTTGAGCGATTGTCTTCGATATCTATCATCATAAGTTGTTTTAATACCACCACCAACACAACCCTTACAACAACGGTGTATTGCAGGAGGCCAACAGCTATTTCTTCTTATATTTGAAACGTAAAAAAGCTGTTGCGCTTTTCCATTCCTGTCGATCATTAGTTCCTAGCTAATAGCCTCACTTTGACAACGACCATTCCAAATAATTGATAAAGCATATTGCACAGTTACGTAAAGCATTATTAAGGCTTTATAAACACTTGCATACTAACAATGATGTTGTTTACTCAATCAACCATGGTCCTTATCATAAACAACCACCATTTAATTTAAAACTTACCCCCACATGGATGTAATAATTGAAACCATCATCTTTGTAGTTTGTACCGATACTTTGGTTGTAACACGATTGTTGTCTATACATATTTTATAAGCACTAAAAGTACACAACCTCGTAATGTTCTTGACCATGCGCAGATAATGATGAATTTGAAATAATTTAACTGGATTATTTGTTGGTTAACAAACATTTGCTTGATCTTGAAGCAGTAGCACGCGTCTGTTCTACACAAGGTCTTGGTATTTGCGAATTCATTGTTATTACTCTTTAATACGACAGTAATACAAATATAAACGTTCGGCTGTATGTAAGAACCGTGGAAACAAACTATGTACATATCCTTGAATTCTTGATACATCCCTGAGGAATATACAGTATGTATAAATTGAGAATCTTTAGTATTTTGCTGATTTCAAGGCGATATTTAGTTTTGGGGGAAGTCAGATAACCACACAAAATTATTACTGCAACGTAAAGTGGTACAAAATACATTAGAAAATTGGGGTTATCAGTCGACTTTTGACGAAATTTCTACGGCCTTAAAGGCCAATATAAGGCCAATATAAGGGGTTGAATTGTTTTTCTTCTTAACCTGCAAAATCATAAAAACATTCGATTACGCAACTCTTATTCTCGAATTCTCTTAAAAACAGGTAAAATAGTCATTAGTATAAGAACAGTACAACGTCGAATGTTTATTTAGTATCGGTTGATTTGAAAATATAATATAATATGTTTGAAAACATATTTATATAAACTTCATGTATGCTTTTATTTGACCATAAAACAGCGTTATTTCAGGAAATAATGGTACTGAAATAATGACCGCTTCATCATGAGATTTAAACCATATTTTCATCACCATCACCGTGACCTTTAAAATCTGACTACAACGTTTTTTGCAAAAGTAAATTAATTGCTTATCTGCTGGGAAAACATATTAGCCTTAGATCGGTCATTGAAAAGCATTGGGGGTTTAAACTGATGTGTGAGCTAGTCGAGCCTCATACTTTAGAAACGAGTTATTTGTGGACATCGTTTAATTTCCAGGCACAAACAGTACAAAAGCACTCGACACAGTACAAAAACATGCAACAACGTTTAAATGATACCTACGGGCAGTGATTCGTCGCCAGTTGAGTGAGGTGATATTCAAACATCCTCGTATTCTTAACTGTGATAACAAATATTGCGTGATATTTTTAAGTTGATGAATACTTTTGTTGAAAAGACAATCAAAACCATGTCACTGTGTAAATATGCCAAGTGCGGAAAACTGTTCAAATACCATTCTGTAATACACACGCCTTTTTTATAATAATATAACTTGCAATCTACAGCAAATCAGCAATTAATTGCACAAGCTTTCCGTTGGTAGTAAATTACTATCGATTATGTCAATTTCGTTGATGGCATTTTGGAGATTACCATTTGTTTGTTCAAATTAATTTAAAATATAATGCAATATACTGTTAAAGATTGCAGACGTTAATGTCCACACGTATTTGTTTACGTGAGTTTCTAACTCATTGCAAATACTATATATATCATATAATTATAGCGCACATTAACCTTTTTTTGTTGCATATATAAAACTATACATACTGTGGTTTCATTTATTTACTTATACATTGAAGTCCACGGTTCCGTTAAGTCGGATATATACCTTGAAAGTTTTTGATTTCATGTTTGCAAAAGACAATAAAATGCATGTTTATATATTTATTCAACTTTAACATCCATTTTCGCACGCTCGCATACGATTGCGTACGCTAAAATAACAACATGACAGTTACCCAGAGTGCCCAATTGATATTTTATAAATGTCTCGATAACGTGCGTTCTAATGTAGTGTTACATTTAATGAGCGGAATCATCCGTGCGCGCAATATTCCATCCTCGCTGATGCTGACATGTTTAAAACGACTCCATTTAAACGCATGCATATGAACACGTAACAAACTGCTAATTAATACTTGCTGACAATAATGCAATCTATAACTATGAGGCATTCTGTGAGTTTAATCTGCAATTTCGAAAAGAAAATATAAATAAATACCATACATAAATTGCAATAGTAATACTTCAAAATTTTGCTTATTATTTACTATTAAGAAGGCGCTTCTTTCCATGTGATAGAATTGGAATCAAGATATCAAAATTCATGATCGATATGTCAGAACGCCTCCCCCCCCCCCCCACCTCTACACACACACAACGTACAATAGAATTTGTGTTTGAGTTGACCTATTAAAATCCTCAAAAATTTATGTCGGACAAATGTTGGTGTCCCAGTATATAGTGTAACTTCCAGTTATTTTCGATTTCATTTTCACACATTTTTTTAAATAAATGATGATAAATATGAAAACAGAACACAATCCATTTTAGATGCATGCGGCAATAGTAACCAAGTGCAATAATTTACTATAACAGAAATATTTGATTCATATATTTAACAGCAAACAACAAGTTATTTCCGTTTCTGGGAGTTAAAATTATCTTCACAAAGACAACTAAAACGAACAACTAAAAACAACAATGTGTTGATTATCAACGTAATTTAACTCTAAAATATGAATGAATTTTCATTTTCTCTTCCCTTGAACACACTTCAATTGGATTGTATTATACATATTTGTAAGTAGTTATAAATGCTTCGTCAATTCTAGGTCGCAAAACGAAATGATAGAAAAACTGTTTCTGCATTAATAATAAACCATAGCAACAAGTTTGTTTGCTTTCCATTCAATTGGAACTTATTTTTACTTGAAGATAAGAATGTATGGGTATGCATAAAAAAGTGTGTATACCGAATACAATTAGTATTGACACAATAGTTACCAAATAGACGACGATATGGCATAACTTTATGGCTTAAAAATCTCACACCTCGATTATCGATTAAGTATGACCAGTTATCGATATCATTTATAAAATAGAAACACAATACGTGTATTGAATATGTTATATAAATTTCTTTGTAATTATGCGTCTTCGGCAAGTATCGAAGGTTCATTTCATATACCATGTTGCTATACAACGCGCACTTTCCGACGTAATTAGGTACAATGATTTTTACTAGCAAATGTTTCTTAAATTATTATGTTTTTGTAAATAATCAGCCACTTAATTAATTTGCAAGTGGGAACAATTAAAAAAAATGCAAACCGTTTGCATGCTTTAACCTTTGCAATTATTTTTAGAAAAAAAAATGCACATCTTTCTTTGCTTAGTTGTCTGATCAGTAAAATGATCATGTTTATGTAATCACATTAAATAAGCATGTTTAAATGCGTTGATAAATATCAACATTTAATTAAGTTGTTGTGACAATTTGACAAGACTCTATTTAATATTAGATATGTTTTATGAACATGCTTTGTCTGATAAGTAGAGCGTGTGAATAAAAACATTTTTAGAGAGAAAAACTAAATGCCTGAAAACGTTTGCATATAAGGACGAAAACCATTGAGACGAGATAATCTTGCAGACAATCTTTTTTGGATATCGAACGTACACAAACTTACACTAAAACCAACAGTATACAAATATAAACACAAGGAAAACATAAGGATTAACCATTCATTTGGCGATATTGAAAAGTGTCCCTATTATAGAAGTCATGTTCTCGATTTTTCTGAATTAACTCTGATTTTTATAACAGGACGCTGATGTGCATTTTTTTTCCAAATATTAGGCCTAGACAAACATCAATGGATGCATTAGTGACATTGTCTTAATCTTATTTGAACTCAACTTAATGTATTAAGATGATTTGTATGAAGTGCTTATATGTTCGCTTTTTAAATAATCTGTATTGATGAAAACAACATCGAACCGATGTTTTAAAGAAGCTTTTTTTGTTACATCTCAAACTCAAGACGTATACCGAAAGTACATCATTTTAAAAAGCTGAAGCTGGATGGCTGGATGGCTGGATGGTTTTGTTGCAGTTGTAGCCTTAACACTAATATTTTATATTCACAATCATAGGAACGGGAATGTGGGGGGGTGGGGTGCGTAAACGGGTGCTGACTGTGTTTGAGTGAGGCTTGTAAGAACTGACTTACAAATGTTTTCGTAAAGGAGTGTATGTTCACCCTATAAGGCACTTTATATTTATATTTCTTAGAAATAAATACGCCCTTTCGGCCTTACCTTGTTTGCGCTTCCCTCGTTGTTTTGTTTTTTGTTTCAAGATAGTAGAATTGAAAAGTTCTTGAAGGGAAACCGTCAACACATCTATTGTTTAAATACGGGATCTACAAGAATGTTGATGTATGAATATCATTTTTCCTTAAAATACACAGTATTTGCGCATGTAATAGAACAATATAACACGAGCTTAGACGATGCATATCAGTGGATAGCTTGTCTATTGCAAACTACAATTTAAACTGTTCATTTAATATACTTACTTTTAACGCGTTTGCCACAACGATACTGACACATAATGGTAACATTGAAAATATATTTTAAGGAGATTGTAGTAAGAAAATAATGTATTGGATCATCTAGATCATCCATTTATACTCGAAGTTTCTTCTAACTGTACCTCCGTTTGTTAAGTATATGTTAAAATGTCATGTGCATATTAAACCAATTCTTTCCGAGAATAATATTATATCATGATACTGAGTACAATTGAAAATGTTTGTTAAGGAATCGTAGAAAAAAAACACAAACGTCGTAACATTTGACAAATTAATACCATAAAATTGTGTGTTACTTATTGCAGTTATAATAATATAAAGTCTATTTTGGATCATTTAAAAACTACAGCTAAAGTGAAAATAAAAAACAAGGATTTTCAGTCTGTATGGTTTGTAAAGGCATGTGAAGGCATCTTAAGTTCTTGGTCATATGCGGCAGCGAAAAGGTTATAATAATGTCAATACTAGGCATCAATTTTTGTTTTGAAAATATCTATTTAATGTAACATTCATGCCATCATCTGTGTCGAATATGTTGCGTTATGTTCGTAGTCGCAATATGGATTTAAACCAAGCGTATGGACAAGTTTCCACCAGAGACAAAACTAAGTGTGACAAGATAATCCATGAAGAAAGCTCTTGTGGACATCGGCATCAAACCTATGTCGACAACATATCAATGTTAATCTAATTGGAACGCAGAGAGTTTTACAAATGAGTTCATCGAGCGTTGGTTCCTTATGAATTGTTTAAGTATGGGAGCAAAGTGTCTCGATAAAATCATTTATTTTCAATTTATAAAAATATAATAAAGTATCAATTATATCGATAATGTAAAAATATATAGAAGCCTTCAGTTTGGTTGTGTTTGCAAAACATGTTCGCATGTTGTCCATAAATTTAATTAACATCACAAAATCTATAAAGATCTTGATTTAAAAAATGGTTTAAGACAGTTTGGTTGGTGTGATATGTTTAGTGCGACACTATGTAAGTCTAAAGGCTTATGGGATGAACGACTTATCTTGTCGAAGACACTTGATTGTCATTTAGTTAGACCCTTCTTAAAGGATGGTTCACGTTTCCAATTTAATCAAAGTGATAGTTTAGCTGCACCAAAAGCCTTAATATTACATAAGTCTTTTATTTATTTCGAAACATCACTATATTTAGTATCTCTATCGTACGCTGTTGTTTTTAATCAAATATATCAATATAGGTTGGACATGCAACGCTTTTTATGGACTGTGATTATACGTGTAAGCACATTTTTACATACATTACATTCGAACTAATGTTACATGATACACATTCAGTGTTTAGACTTTTATTTTCGGTGTTGTCTTCCGTGATTATGTAATTGATACATATAATACAAATTAAACTTAAGTTTCAAGTGGTATTTTATCTAAAATGAAACTTTTTGAATGTCCGAGTATATGTCATAAGAATGTTTGGGAAGTGGTGTAGTTGTGCTGGTGTTGTTTTATAGTCAAACCTTCGAAAATATAGTACATAACGAAATTACTTGATGCTCATCAAGACATCTTGAATTGATTTCTTGTTTAATTTAATGAGCCATATGGACTATACATAATTGTAAGATTTAATCTTGCTATGATAATATTATTTTTTTATTTAAATCGAAACCATCGTGCGTCTATCGCTACGTTTATCACACACTTGTGTTCGATTGATTGATGACATTACACGAAGTTACCTTCATTAAAAACATGCAGTTTAGAACAAATTAAAAAATACGGTGTCATTGACGGTTAAAGATATTAAGTTTCATGTATCAGCAGTATATGGTTTATGATTATTAAAATGGCTCGTTCCTTCGTTTTCGCAAAAGGGGTAGAATTCGTCTAGATGAGAAATGGACATATAACGGTAAAATTATAGCAGTCGTCTATAATTTTAACTATCTGGGTACTATTATTAATTACACTGGTAGTTATATATTAAATCAGGAATATTTAGTAGGAAAAGCCCTTAAGGCTATGAATACTTTGCTTTTTAAATGCAAACAGTATGATCTTAAACCTAGAATATTGTGCCATTGTTTGATGCCTTTGTTGGCTCGATTTTAAATTATTCATCAGAGAAATGGGGTTTAAATAAATGTGAAGATATTGAACTTGAACGCATTCACTTAAAATTTTGCAAAAGGTTGTTAAATGTTAAAAGCAACACATGTCATGCAATGGTGTATGGTGAATTAAGTAGACACCAACTTTATGTAAATAGATATGCTCGTATTGTAAAATATTGACTAAAAGTTGTAAATAGTGAAACTATTACCATACAAACTGTGTATAACCAAGCGATATATGATTGTAAAAAAGGGTATACAAATTGGGTATCAAATGTTAAAAAGTTGTTAAATGACTATTGATTTTCATATGTATTCGAAAATGCACCTATAATTAACACAAAGTCGTTTTTATGTGAATTAAAATGTAGAATTATAGAAACATTCAAACAAGAGTGGTTTGGCAATACGAATAATAGTTCTGTTTTAGATATTCAAAACAACTCTTGAATTCGAAACGTATTTAAATTTACTGCTAAAAAGTTTGCGTACATACCTTGTTAAACTAAGGGCTTCTGCCCACCCTTTGAGAATTCAAACTGGAAGATACACACGTAACCATATTCCTCGTAATGAACGATACTGTCAAGTTGTGATCAAAGGGACAAAGAAGACGAATTCCACTTTATATGTAAATGTCCATGTTTCCGTCAAATAAGGCAAAAATATATAAAAACTGTTTACTATGTGAATCCATCAGTTTTAAAGTTCCATTCTTTATTGAACTCAACTTGTAAAATTGAAATTATAAATTTGTGTAAATATATGAAGGAAGCTCTAACCGTTAGATATTCTATCACAAATAATATTGTCAACGAAAACTTGTATTTCCTTACTGCCAGTGAAATGATATTAAACTATGTAATATAAAGTCGCACTACTTTGTTAATTATACTTTGTCTCAAATTGTAAGATTGCATTTTGTTATAACCCATACGTTGTTATATATAGACACATGGCAATATTTTGTAATATATTTCATGTATTTAAACGATGTTCATTTGTATAAGTCTTAATAAACTGTCTGTTCTGTTCTGTCTGTTCCAATAAACAATGATGTGGTGTTCTTAAGGATCGTTTTTTTATTTTAATACTTCAGGAAGACTACCGCCCATTACCGCCATAACTGAATGATATATCCATTTAGTACTTATGGTCTTTATTCTATGCTGAAATGAATGTTGATTTCTGTCTCATTTCTGTCATACAGAAAAGTTTACTTTCGCAACTAATGACCAAATGTATTTGCCATTAACCGTTTCATAACCTTACTGTTATGTCAAATAAATTCCATGAAAAAGCTGGGCATTTATACGTATTTAGTCTGAACAGAAAAAAGTCTTTACAAAGACAATCGGCGTTAAAATGATTATGTCATTTCTGTGTCCTATATAAGCAAATGCATGACAAAGATCATAGGTTGAACTTTTTTTCGGTTCCCAAATAGCTTGACTCTATTTGTTTGAGATAAACTCCGTCACTGTTGATGTTTAAATCTTAAATAATGCGATACTATACCACCCTATATTTTCTTCATTAAAAATAAACATGAATACTGATACTTCAGTATGGTAAATTGGTTCATGAATTGTTAGGAAAAAATAATATTAGTTAAATAAATGTTAAGCAATATGTTAAATTTATAGAAACGAGTGTACCCAAATCATGTCATTGTGAATCAAATAATTACACTACACAGAACAAAAGCACGAGACACACCACACATAAACTCATGAAACAAACAGAAATTATTAACTTGTGAAAAACACTAATGACACCACATTTTACTAAAAGAAAGGCTTTATAATAAAAAAGGTTTTAATATTGTTGCAAATATAAATAAGTTTAAATTAGGTCATTTTAGGTCGGCTTTTTATCTAAAACTATTGGGAAATAACACAGTACCGTATTGCACCAGTTGATATGCATTTAATAAAATCAAAGTATTTATAGAAATTATATGTGTTTTGCTCCCTGAAAGAGGGGATCATACAGACGCCAATTTGTTCGTCCGTCCGAATTATAGTTTTGATTGAATTGACTCTGTATGGGGCTTAAACGAATTTCCCCGATGTGTGTCCCTTTTGACCTTCGTCCGTCCGTACATCAGTCGTTCTTTCCGTCAAACTCCTCAGATACGTAAAGAGTTCCAGTTAAGATGCTTATCTGCGTAATTACGCATCGAAAAATTAAAGAAACGCTTTAATAATCGGACAAGTGCATGACATTACGCAATACAAATCCTGGTACGTATTTGTGATCGATTAAAGTTCGTAACCGGCTTAACAAATAATCTAGTTGAGTGTTTAGTGTAAGTTAACCTTTGAATCAAAAGTAAGTCAATAAAAAGAACCTTGTAATGTAAATGGCGGCCAATCGTGTTCGAAGTTTCAAGCGAACAGCGGCTCCTTCAGGATGTAAGTGTATATTACAACATTCCAATAGAAATCAATCTCATGATGCTTCTAGAATTGTTAAAATAATTTTAAGCGGTCAAATTGTTGAAGAAGTTTATAGTTTACTTACATAGACCACATGTAGTGTGACTTTATTTTCAATTGCACAAGCAGTGTCATAACTTAGTGTTATTGCGAAATGACGTGCGTGTACTATATAAATACTATATGCAAGAAAGACCCAATCAAGACAGAGATACTACTCATGTACAATTTGAATATTTTAAAGACAGACTGTTAATATCATCATTTAAAATCTATTTTGTTTGCACTTATAAACAACAAATAATACTATTTCTAGATTAAACACGCTATGTACTATGTCAGTTTTCTATAGAAATGGAAAATACCCCTCAATATTCATAAATACCCTTCATGGCTGAATAACGGAGTAAAATACCCTTTAACAATAATATCAGGGGGTAAAATACCCTTTAGACTAAGTCCTTATCTGGAGCTCTGGATACGTATATGCTTCGAATATAATTTTCCATCATATACGACGTCATTTTCATGCTGTTTCGACCCACTGATTTTTATGTATTTATTGCCTATTAATTATAAATATAAGACTTTTGTTCCCGCGCGAGATCGCCTTCTCTTAAGATCCTTTTGTTAAGGTTTTCAATTATTAACATTTTCTTTCGTCGTTCGATCAAAGAAATCGATAGAATCCAAAGCGTTCAACCCAACTTTTGCAGAATCCCTATGACATACGTATATTTTCAGGCTGCTCGGCGCCAATAATGTATTTGATAGTTATTGCCATTTGATTTATAATTATACTTTTTCGTGTCAGAGTCCGATCACAGGAACGTATGATCTGAATAAATTGAAACGTTGTTTGCAGTACAGATGGGGACACTTTTTCACAGTGAGTTGTCAAAGCTATTGTCCTTTAAACAATCATTCGTTTCACACAAAAACCCGTATATCAAAATACGTATCATCAGGGGGCAGCAATTAGTTCTAAGGATATACTTAAGTAAGTATTCCTTATTATATCTCACATTGCTCTAAACATGTACAGTGTATTTTGGTATCTATAACTAGTATTTTGGAAATGTGTGGCCACATATCTTAAGTAGTTTATGTGATACTTTGTTCATTTTAATGTTAAAGCAAGTCGGTTTCAGTTGCTCGTTGGCCGACTATAAGGTTGGATTACACTCTTTCCAATACTAATTGGATCCAATTATAAAACTGCCAACTTTCAACGTATTGTTCATGCGTTTCCAATACATCGTTTTTTGCAAGTCTGGTATCATTCAAAAAGTTAATCTGTCCTGTATATATAATTGCAGTCACAAATATACCGTCGCAACTTCTAAGAAAGTAGAATTCGTCCGAATGCAATCACTGTCGGCAAACAGGTTATCGGAGTGAGATTTCGAAAAAAAGACCCGTACTTCAATAAACTCAGTCCAAACGCTTATCGTTTAACGTAGTCCCCAAGTGAATGCGACATAATGTTTCAGACACATATATGATACAGGAAAAAAACGCAAACAGCTTGGGTGCGATCGCTAAATAGCTTTTCAACCAGAAGAGAAAAGTAACCCTTTAGAAATATACACTGCTTTCGACCACGGAGGGATACAATCTGATTAAGTGTTATATATTTAACATTTAAACACATATTCAATTTTCAAGTTATAACACGTATCAATTAAGTCTATAACTAAATATGCATACCATATTCTGGATAATTTGCAGAAAAAGACAAGTATTACGAATGAGAAGTGTATTGCAGTACAATTGTATAAAATTTACATCATATGTAACGTTATCGTCAATTTCCATATATTTAATACTATTCAATTCAATTCAATTCAATTCAATGTTTTATTAGAGTCTCATTCGCAATACATATACAATTAAAATACATATAAAAGCACAGTTACATGTATGCGACCAATCATAATATGATTTATAAGAGACTATATAATTACATACATATATACATTAACAATTATTGACTAACAAATGAATTCCACATCGTTAAAACTTACTTCTATTAAAATAAGTTATTGTAGCTAAGACTATGTGGTTTTATTTACACTTGTCAATATTGTTCATACATTAAAATACCATTTGTTTTTTACTAAGTTGCATAAATTGTACTGTGATATTATTCGGTTGTCATTATAACAGTAACTGTAATTAGTTCCAGGCAGGATATTACATGTGAATTAATAGCTGAACATTCATAACAATCGAAAGAAATACAACAGG
Source organism: Dreissena polymorpha (assembly GCF_020536995.1). Lineage (NCBI taxonomy): Eukaryota > Metazoa > Mollusca > Bivalvia > Myida > Dreissenidae > Dreissena > Dreissena polymorpha. Next base: position 39,207,714 of record NC_068358.1, read on the forward strand.
TACACCGTACCGACTACGCAGTGACTTCATTTCCTTTCGGGCATATATGTTGCAAGCAGATGTCATAGGTAGGGGAAAAAAAGAGGACGAAAGTATAAAACAACTTGTTACAAGATGGTGGATGTAAATGATGTGCGCTAACAGTTTTATATCGACAAAGCAGTTTCCATGTTAAAATATGTTAGAATTGTCTTAACACTGGTTAAACTAGTTTACATCTTTATTCAAGCGACTTTTAGCTTTCAAATTATAGAGAAAAAAAATTACCACCAGTATTGGTAGCACCAATCTCTTTTAAAATTGACCAGGAATATTATGTTACCACACTTTACCCATGCATTAAAAAAAATGATGTGTTTATTGAAAAACTATTGAAACGAATGCTTGTCTTTGTGGTATTTTTCTGAGTGAATTTTTCTGTCGTTAGTGCACGACGCAATATATGACGCGACGATGCTTAGCATTATGTTTCCATCTGATTTCATTGAGCAAAACTAAACGGCACCAACAATTCTTTGCCTTCAAACAAGCCTCTCTACTTTCAAAGAAATAAGCTACTTAACGTGATTACAAGTAATACAATTTATTATTAATTTAATCAAAATCAATGTATTGTTAAATGTATGCCCAATTGAGATATAAGGTTGCAAATAATGCTTTAACATGTCATTTGAAGTAGAAATATAAATAAGCCGTCATTTATAAAACCAAATGTAGTAAACTACAACAGATAACGAATATGTACAGGATAAGAAATTAAAATACCAGAGAAAAACTTGACCTTAACAACGGTCCCCAAAACAGTGCTGAATATAAGGATATATAATTTACTTTCAACATGATCACAAACGTTTGCGACCTATTTTCGGAGCTCATGTACATGATGTTTTCACCAATGCTGCGTGAGTAAAAAAGTCGTTGCCGTTACTGTATGCCGATTTGGTTCAGCAGGCTTTGTAGATTGTCAATAGTTTGTGCAAATACACTTCGTCATTTAATTCAATTTATTGCTAACATTTGCGAACGTTAAGGAAAACAGTCTGTTATATTAGTTTGGAATTCAATAACACTAAAGTATTTAGGCTAATCACTTTTTCTCTATGAGATACTATAACCGCATATTGAAAAATACCGTGACATCAAAGGCACCGTTTGACTGGCAGTTGCGACAACTTATGTAATGTTTAATTCAGCTTGAAACTGATTTATTTCGATGACTACTGTGTACAGATAGATTTTAGACGGAATACTATAAAGTATGTATTTTTTGCAAGACAAACGTGCCGTTTAATAAATAAGTAATACACATTGTCAAGCACATGTGCGTAATGTTACGCCTTCTTATTGTCGAAAGTTCAAACTGTGACACGTTGCAAAAACGTGACTGAAATTTTGGTGCGTAAATACCAATGAACTGATTTCATTTTCGAACGTCTGGTGAGGAAATTATTAACTAAAAAATAAAGATTGTGTTGGTTTAAAAAGTGGCGTGCTTTGTCTTTTACGTAGAGTCACGAATGCTCTTTTAAGAAGAATGAAAAAAAACATTGTCTGTTGTTAATTAGTGTTGTGTTTTTTTTCAATCAACAACCTCTTTAAAAAAAAATTATAGTGATAGTCTAGTTTGATATTTAATCGCAAAACACGATATGGACAATCGGAAACGTTAACACAGTTGTTACCGCACTGGTATTGTATTCATTCAGTATTTAATGTACTTTTCTATAAAATTCTGAAAACGACGCTATGTATTTCTGAAACTGATATTTCTCCATTAATATATAATCATAAATATTAACACAACATGTTTATGTTTTATACATGGTTCTAAAAGTAGAATCATGAAGCAAATTAAGCATGCACTCATGAGACACAAACATGTATATTGTTTTTTGTTTGTCTATAGTGTCACGAAAAAAAGCTATAAATGCCTTCGAGCAATTAACGAGAAATAATAATCATACGTACCCAACGTGCGTCAAGACAAAAAGCTGACAAAACGGGAAGATAAACACATAGGCATGGAATATAAATTGAACAGATCGATTTGAGTTTTGAATTTTACGTTCATATTTACCACTATAGATACAAGAAATGTATTATCGATACTTTGTAATCTTATTTTTTGATGAAATAAAGATTCTGTCCAGTAAAGATATACCTCATCTCTGATAGCATTGTGTGTGTTTCTAAACAGTGCGAAATGTCCCAGAAATGTCCCAGAAATGAGAAAACTGGGCCACTAGGTGAACATATGTTTATTGAGTTAAAATGTTGTATTCGATCATTTAACCCTTCCTCCTTTTGACACTTATTGCATATACAAACTGTGCGCAGATGTGAATCGTATCACATGAGTTTAAAACACTCTTTTATTGGTTTCTGTTCGGTAAATTGTGAATTGTTAACGCAATTGCCAATATAGATTATTTGGTACATGTGTCTGTAATTAATGTCGTAAACTTACTGGAATATCATCGCTGGTGTATAAATATATTAACGAAAAAATTTGCACTTAATATGCTGATAAAATTACGCATGTGTTCATGTATATAATACGATTAGTTTTGCGGCCATAATATACAATTTATTCCATCCAATATACATACTGAAATGATTTACCATGTTGTGTCTTAAGAACTTGACATTTTCAAGACAACTTTTCCTGTTGATATTAACCTAAAATAAGATCCAAACTAAAGGAACTGATAATACTAATGAATATCTTGTCCTAGTTAATGCAGTATCATTGGAATACAAAGTTGCACACGTTGCAAAAAGCACCGCAGTACATTATAATTGTTGGAAAATTGAATTGCGTACGAGACTCGTATTGCTCATATAAAAGTAATTGCTATCGTTTTTAAAATAGAAACAATTATATTCTACAATACTATCTACAACTTAATAAAATTTATTGCAACTTCTTTTGAGAAAAAGGTTGCACGCTTTAGAAGCATTTCAAACATTCTGAACATAACAGGAAACAAACACAAGAGGACCTAAACTTGAAAATAAAATGCCGTTTTGTTGTTATTTGGGTATTTTGGTACATTGTTGAAAGTGCATTAGATCCCAAAAAGTAAAATTAACAATTACTTTACGCATGCAAGTCAAATACAAGCATGGCTGTTTAGCCCGTAATTATACTAGAATACTAAAATGTATATGATCCGATTACTTATGATTTATTGTGACATAACGAGGCGCAGTACTTTCTGCGGATACAAAAAAAAAACAGTATTCATAGAACTTATCTTTAAAAAAAAAAATTGTAACGAATTCATTATAAGTAATTTGTTTCAACAAGAATGACTTGTCAATGGCATCATAATAAATATGAGGGACGTGCTTTTGATTATTATGTTATGCGAATAAGTTTCTGTTCCGCGATGATCTACCACATGCTTGCATAAAGCATAGCGTGTGTTACTTTTCGATGCGCAATTTCCCACGCTGGAGAAACTGTGTTTGTAGGTTAGCAGATGTTTCTTCAATTATGTTATGTTTACAATCGATAAATCCACTTTCCATTCCCTAGTAATTAATTAAACAAACTGTGTTAATATGTGTATCGTAACAAATTATATTTAAACACAATTATGTACTTCCATACCGGTACATTCAGGTCAGGGAAATGTAAGGTCAAATGTGTTAACGCTTAATTGTTTGCGCACATAGAGAATTTGGTTAATGTGTTTATAATATCATCTAAATCTCTTTTAATTTTCTTCAGAAACAACATTAAAGTGAGCCGTGAACAAATGTATTGTTGCGTTTAAATATAACTACTATAACTACTTAAATTATATCTTAAATCTTTGAATGTAAATATGTAAATAAAATATCAGCAATTAAGTAATAGGAGAAAACAATATAATGCCTCGGTCACACTGTCACGAATCAGAGCTACGAACGAGCTACGAATACTTTTCGACACAGTTCGTAGCTATCCTTACTGAACCGTGGCTCTCGGTACTTGATCCGTGATCAGTCGTAGTAGTTTTTGGATGTCCGTAGCGACTCGTGACAAATTTTGAACATGCTAAAAAAATTGCTACGAATTAATCGACCGTAGCGTATCCGTAGCAGTCCGTACTAAACCGTACTGATCCGTACTAGTTCGTAACGACCCCGTAGTCGTCCGTACCTTTTCGTAGGCCCAAAGATTTTCAAGGACTTCTACGGATTGATACGAAGAACTACGGAGCGGTACCGTTACGCTACGTATTAGCTACGATTATTCCACGGATATACAACGGAAAGCCACGGTTTTAGTACGTTGTACTACGGATAGGCAGGAATTTGCACGATCTTGTACGATGTACTACATTTCAGCACGAAACAGTACGGACATGTACGGTCCACTACAATAAATTGCTACTGAAAAACATCATTGAAATGATAAAGCACCGTACTTGCATTTGTTGAGTTCACAATCATGAAACGCCGGCAAATTGCGTTTGCGATAAATTTGTTACACTTGGATATTGATATGGCACACAATGCAGAGGCCGTTGTCGAGCTGCTTGACGATACTTGGATATTGATATGGCACAAAATGCAGAGGCCGTAGTCGAGCTGCTTGACGATATGCACAGAGGTAATAATGATTAAATATCGTATAACTAGTATAGCTTTGTGCTAAAGGTTACGTATTTTGAAAATATTAGAATTTGAACTTACTGGTAATACATTTTTTTATTTGCAGGTAAGTGTCTGCCTCATATGCCTTTTGAATCTTGCTCTTACTTGTACGTGATTTAATAATTGTTAAATTAATATCCGACATAATAAAATACACAATTAATCATACATTCCTAAGCATAATCTATATTTGTACATCAATAATTACATACTTTATCAGGTCAGAGAAGGAAAATGAGGTGGTGGATAAGAGACTGGCTTAAAAGATGACCCGGCTCTTGGTTTTGAATGGAGAGGTAGACTCTTCCCCAGACACGGCTGATTCCATTATTTCTGTTACGCGCTGTTGCTGCCGCTTGTATGTTGTCTTTTTGGGAGGCATTCAGTGTATGACAATACAAGAGGATGTGGGCGCAATGTTCAAACGTAGTTCGTTCCTACTGTCCGTACCAGTCCGTCGCAATGCCCAATTCTTCGTAGCGGACCGTTCTAGTTCGTACTTACCCGTACTAGACCGTAGCGAATCCGTATTAAGAACGTACTGATTCGCGTAGCATCGTACTAAATCGTACCTGACCGTAGCGGATTCGTAGTTTGATCGTACCGTTTGACACTTTTTTGATAAAAATGTATGGACATGCACAAGATCAAAAATATAGTTGAGCATTATGTTTGTGAGCAAGGCCGGTTATGCTCATGTTAAAATGAGTGTTCATGTTTTTTAATAGCACAAATTGTAATCCTTTTACAAGTACAGTTATTTAAACGAAAGTGTGTTAATTGCCAAGTCTGCTTAATTCAAATATTATTGAAAGCAGTATGTGCTTTCCTGGAAATGTACGCATGTGTGATGTTTTCGCAAGTTAAGGCACTACTATAGTATTTACTCATGACCAATTCTAGGTTATTACAAAGCGAGTAAATGCATTCCTGAAACAGGCGTCCTCCATTGAATAAATACGCATACTTCTTTAAATATTATTAACATGTTTTAATGTGGAGAAGCATCATGTTAAAACACAGAACGAAATTTGTTTTAAGTGGAAACATATATATGCGCGTGTTCGAGGGTTGTTTATGAAAACATTTATTTTTATTTTATGCTGTTCATTTACAATATAAAAGAGTTTGCCTGGATAATTTTGCTGGATTTATGACGTCATTTTGTCGAAAAAAGGACGTCATTTCACAGTAAAACAATGAAAAATATCGATATTTTTCACTGTTATTTTTCACTGTTTAAAACAGTGAAATACCAGTTTTATTTCACTGATATTTCTCTATCCACCGGATAGCATAAAATAAAAGAAACGATTTTAGATATGTTTCAAAATTTATTTGTCAACTTTCAATTACATAGTAATTAAACAAACAAACTGTGTACATACGTGTATCATAAAATTACATACAGAAACAATTGTATACTATCATACCGGTATGTTCGGGTAAAGGTGAAGTCAGGTCAAGTTTTTATACGGTAAAATGTTTGCTGAATTGCAAACACAGATAATTTTGTTAATGTGCTTGTAACTATCTATTTATTATGTCTACTGCCAACCGCTCTTTAGAGTATCATAGGCAGGGAAAAGGTGCGCGTAAGAAACATTAGTGAGATTGAACGCAAAAAGGACTCGGCAAAGGATATTTTTGGATAGTGAGACTAAAAGCTTGAAATATCCAGAACAATGATCGAATATAAATCAAGTGGTTAAAAGAGTTGGATGAAAATGACAGATAAAAGTGAGGGTTAAAAAACATCAGTTAAGAGACTAGTACCGCACATTTACCACTGCCCTCTTAAACTTCGCAAGATCCAGTAGGGTAGCGATATCAGCTGGGGGCTTGTCCCATAGTGTGGTGCTGTGTGCGGAAATGTGTATTATTGATCCTATCTGTACCTTTTGTAGATACAGTGGGTGCATGTGTATATATTGTGTGAGAGGTATGGCAACAAGGCTGTGATAGATTTTGTAGATCATGATGAGTTTGCTGTAATTTCTACGATCTGCGAGCAATCTCCAGACTAGATCTTGTACCATGGCCCAGACACTGGAAAAGAGAGAGTAATATCGATGCACCCAGCGTGCAGCCCGGTTCTGCACGCTTTCCACTTGATCAATGGCAGTTTTGGCCCATGGTCGCCAGACAGTGGAAGCATACTCAACTTGTGGTCAAACCAGAGACTTGTATGCGAGTTATCGTACCCTTTTACTTTGTTTTGTGATGTTCCTTTTAATGAAGCCTAGTGATTTGTTTGCATTTTTGGTGATTTTGTCAATGTGTGTCTTATAGCAGAGGTCAGAAGAGAGATCGAATCCAAGATATTTCGCATTATAGACAGATTAAAGAGCCTGGCCATGGAAACGTATCTGTGTTTAATGACGTCGTGGTTCCTTTTGATGTGTAGGACCTGGCATTTTGATGGGTTAAATTCCATGTCCCACTCTTGTTCCCATTCCTGTAGCTTGTCAAGGTCTTGTTGCATTGATGCACAATCTGCAAGAGAGTTGACAGTAAGGTAACCGTATATTCTGCAAAAAGGCGAACGTTGGATTAGGTGACGGAAGTAGATAGTTGATTTATATACATCAGAAAGAGAAGTGGTCTAAGAACAGAGCCTTGGGGGACACCAGAGGTTACTGTGACTTCTGTGGAGCACTCACCACCCAATACAACTGTCTGACCTCTGCCAAAGAGGAAGGAACGGGTTCACCCTAGAACATGAGAGAAGACGCCATATTCTTGGAGAAGATAGAGGATTTTCAGATGGTTCACCTTAGCAAAGGCCTTACTGAAGTCAAGAAGGATTAGATCAGTTCGGCCGACTGCTGCTAGGTTGCTGACAAGCTGTTCCGTTAACTCAATCAGTTGTGTCTCACAGGAGGAGCGGTCTCGAAAGCCGTGCTGGAGTTCATACATTGTAAGTAAAGTCATTAATGTATTAAATTATTATTTTTCTGTCAGTTTCTCATGAACATTGAACTATCAAATGGTTAACTTTTTTGATCATCACATCACATGTATATACGTGTCTCCATCTGTTACCTAGCCAATACTTTGTGTGCACGTACATTACGAAATTATTCCTGCTTTTTGGTTCAGAATATTAAGGAAGAGATCAATGAATTGTTAAGATCCTATTCAATTGTATAAATTATACGCTCTATAACGAACATAGATACATAACGCACTCTAAAATATCAATTAAAACAACAAATGGTAAATATGCAGAGCCTTTCGTTTAAACGTGTGTGTCATGAAGCCAGGCGTGATTCGACTTGTTATAAATGTCACTACAGTCCGTAGTTATCAAATACTGACTGACAATGACCACGAAATTAATTTAATATCTGTAATGTCAATTTTCAAGTTAATTGTTTGCCGATCAAAATGTACAGTTAATTTGAATTTACCGAAATGCTTTATGAAATTCGTCTTCATCATTAAAATGTCTATCAGTTAGGGTACATATTAAATTTGCTTAGTTTCTTTCAAAAAATGGTCTAGACTTTTAAACATCCAGTGCAATGCATTAATTATATGTAACCAATTCACATGCTGTGCAAATAGCTTCAATGCGTTTGTTTCAATTAATCCGCATTGTTGTGATACCAAACATTATAATTGACATCAAATGACATTACCATTGTAAATCTCGATTCGGTGAAGCAATAGAATCTGTATTAACAAATTAGCATCGATCTGAATTCTGGATTTATAATATTCAATAATATATTAAACGTTTTATTTCGTTGCTAATCGATATGGCGCATAAAAAATAACTAACGCGACTATTGCAACATGGATATATGGCAATATGGACATTATGCACGTCATTTCATTTTGTTCCTACGTCAAAAATTCTGGTTGCTATAGCAACAAATAGACTAGAAATACTGCTGAAAATGGTGGTTTTCTGGATCCTGCGATAACTTTGAAAGTTCTTCATATTTTTTTAACGAAACTTCCAACATGGATAGATGGCAATATGGACATTATGCACGTCATTTCATTTTGTTCCTACGTCAAAAATTCTGGTTGCTATGGCAACAAACAAAAATTAATGACAATGGTGGAATTTCTGACAATGGTGGAGCAGTTAGGGGACTTTTATTGCTTGTCAATAGTCTTGTTTACTAATATTTCATGTATTTTTCTTAGAAAAAAGTGTGCTTAATATGTCACTTTGTGGTAATTATTACGACGTTGTTTATGCCGTTGGATAATTTGCAGATTTTTATAATAATCTTTTAACTTAACTAATTGCCCTTCTCCAAATCCTAGTTGGATATAATAATCAACTATTTTTGTAAAGTGCGGTCAATATTTGTATTTATCTCGGTTCCAAGGTGTTCCAAGGTGTTTCGGGATTGTTGCATGATTCATAAAGGTTTAAATAACATACCGTTTAGAAATTGTTGTAGAAAAAAATGTCTTTCAACAATCACTATATCATCTGAGGTGGAATTTCGCAAAACATGACTCATACAAATATAATTATATATAATAATGCATGATTTTTATTGTAATGCAATTGAAAGCCTATAATTAACCACAACAATGACTAATTGACTTTAATGTGTTAAGATGTTTTTTGTTGTTGTGGTATACATTTAAAATTCAACCCTGTACATAAAGTTCATTAACTGTTCGTTGGATTTGCATTCAGACCATATGTGTTTGCAGAGACCAGCCACGGATTCGAAGGTGTCTCACCCAGCTGCAGGCTTTCGGTGCAACAATCAGGCTTAAATAAACAGGTTTAAACTAATTATTATATCAAAAGTCATTGAAATAATTATTCTGCTTAATTATTTTATGATCGGTTTACAAGTACCATTCAAGTCTTTGTGGATAGTTAAGAATCACAAAGCACAATAACAACGAAATAATAGTATGGTTATGGCAGTGTAACATAGAAAGGATACTGATAACTAAGCATTATTACGGAGTATTAAATATGTATCTGCTCATTTAAGATAATAGGAAAATCAACAACCAAAATTTTACCTAATACAATTCAATTTATTGATTCTTTTTCTATAATGATTTTATCATTAAATTATGCACACAAGTACAAGAGTTCCATTAAAACTCCCAAAAATGACCCAGATGCATGTCTAGTTGTTGGCAATTCGACCTTTGAGTCGTGCTAAATTCGTCTTTTCAAACAAGATGCATTGTTCGAAGGTAATGCCCTCCTTATTTTTCATCAGAATTGGCTTTACTCAATAGTTGAAATATTGTATCAATATTTATTGATGTGCAACCTAAAATTACCACGATGTTGTTTGACCACGGTCATGTGAAAGTCGACATTATTAAATATAAGACAAAGACAAAATCAAAATTATATGGTACTTCTTTTAAAGCGGGTATATACGATTTTGTCAAATATTTATGCATTTATATAAAATGTGTAAAAAACTTATTATATATATATTTCAATATAAATTAAAATAAAAGTTAAGAAGAACATGTGTCGAAAAATGCGAAATAAGCCAGATTTAATTCTGAAATTGAAAACGGCTGTACAGCCGAATTCGCCAGCATGTATACCATACATGTACGATGTGAATCTAAACTTAGTTTAACGGTTTATTTGAATTTCTGCAACGATATCTATTCATACGACACACGAACACTAACTCCGATCCGAATACAAAGACGAATGCTTCGGTTATTTTAGGAAAATATGTACGTCACAATCGGCTCGGGGCGCTAATTTGTCTTTGCTGCATTTTATGAAATTCGGCTTTAATGTATAAATGTTCATGCCTATTTTGTGTTATTGTAACATATTTTATCAGTATATTACAATTAAACACATTAAAAAAATCGTATATACTCGCTTTAAAGGAAAATGACAGGTCTAATACAAACTTTATGATAAATAACATCAAAAGATACATACATGAGTGTTTAAACAGTCACAAACAAAAAATCACAAGAATAAAAGTAAACAATCATATACTAATTGGCCGTGATACTATATTACGCAGGACAACGAATGCACAGTAATCCAAATTCATTTTCATTTGCATAAAAATATATAACTTTATGTATCGACATTGTACTTAACTATTTTAAATGTTCTCTGGCATGGTCATGGCCATGTTGAAATAAGACAAATGTCGCGCAATTTACTAGAGATTGACTTATGCAAATCGTCGGATAATCAGAATTTTAAACAACGTCAAAAAAAGAGTGATTTTTGTGGTTATAATATATGCGTCGTTGATGCTAAATGATAGAATTGATATTTTAATGCATTTATAGTAAAAACAGTTTTTGTAAATATTATATAAGCTTTTTATTTGTCAAGAAAAGTTACTGACACTGGTGGACGGATGTTTTTGATGGGAAAACTGTTATTTGTCTTACATTTTCAGTTAACGAAAATTATTTAATCTTACGTGCGTTTTTACAGAAATTGATTTTTTACTCACCCAAAAAAGCTATATGTCACTGAAAAACATATACATTTGTAATACAGGGTTTGTTATGAAATAAAAAATTACTTCGTAATGTGTACATTCAAGGATATCGATAGAGACATTGTCTTAATCGCAAATCAAAAAAAGCAACATTTTTAATCGGGTGCATGTATATATTGTTCTTACTCAGCATGCACGTATTGATATCATCCATCATATTGTAACTCAATATAAATTCTGACTAGAAATTAGTGGCATATTATGTCATAATGGAATTGTTCGTTAAAATAAATATAAAAGCGGAAAATAGATGTTTTGCACTAGAAGACAGTCACAATGTCTAGTGCGAATGAACGATTTTTCTGTTCATATAATTGGTAACATTAACATTATCGAGTATGGTGCGACCTCACAGTAAACCAGCGGTGCTTAAAGAAACTCAGCAATGACAATGGCATGAAAAAAAGAATGTAAATCGGAAACATCAACTTTATCATCTATTCTCGTTGCTTTAGAAAGAATATCATATCGATAATATATTGGCAAAAACTAGTGCTGTTTTTCATTTCCGTCGACAAACGTACATACTTAGAACATTTTAATATGTCATATGAACATATGTCGCCATTTGACGTTCATAGTATGTATTTTAGGTGATCATCTCATAAAACTCACAAACTGTGTCTAATGCTGAACAATAAGTAGCGGTTTGACAAAAACGTGGTATGATAATTGTGACAGATAAATGAATGCAAATTACCGTCCGCTCTCAAGCATCATCATGTATATATCTCATTAATGTTAGAAGTGAGAACTGGTGATAAGACTATGTAAGTCCAAGGAGGACATTAGAGACGTTGCTAAATCTCTATTGTGTGATGCAGCACCATCGTGATAACTATGCGTCTATATGTATCATGTATAAAGCAAAACAATGTTTACGCTGATTCGTGTGAAAAGAGATCTCTGGTAAAATAAAAGTACTCTACGTCGAGAGTCATAATTCACGTCACTTTCAATATTAGTAAATGTATCAGAAAACTTAATATCATAAACGACATAATGTGTGATGATATTTTATGAAAACAAAACATTTTACTTTCAGGGAAAATACCAGGCTACAGTTGAAAACTATCATGTGAACTTTTGTGTGACGATGTTTGTCTGTGACATTTGACTTGCTTTGAAGCAGGCTCCGAAATAACATAACATTAGATACAAAGCATGGTTGCAAATTATGATAAATGGGGAACATAATGTTGTGCCCCGCTTCAGGCGCAAGTCTTATATCAGGTATGTGCAAGTCTTATATCAGGTATAATTAGTAGCTCACTTTCAGTAAACGGTTATGCCAGTGTGGCTTTAAAATATAATGGTTATTTTTGTCCATGAAAATAAGTCAACCCAGACTTAAGTTATTCAATGAAATAAATTGTCCAGCAAGGCACTTAAGGAGTATAATATAACATGTATGATAAAATATATTCTTTATTATTAACTGTAAAGTAGCACTGAGCAAATTTCACTTACAATGTGTTCAAATATTAACTTCAAGTTGGTACCAGAGTTCTTAATAAAAATTCAGAATGTAGTTTTACTATTAATGGAAGGATCCTTTGGCACAGAAAATCTGCGGTATATATACTTTTCCAGTGACACACTGTGCCCTGTGTCATGCACATGACGCAGTGTGTCATACATTTCTGCCTTGAATTGGATTCATTTCAGAACTTAAACAATTAATTCAAACACAAAATGATGCTCAAGGACTTTAAAAGTCGGCTTGACAGAAGTTGCTTAGCAACGGGCACGGTAAAAATCAAGATGGCTGCCGTAGATTTCTAGGAAACAAGTGTGAGAGTTTAAAATAAAAAAGTAATGGATTTAAACAATTCTAACTGTTAAAAATTGGCAGAAATGTGCACAATATTACTAAAATTTGATAGCTGCTACTTATTTCTTATGAATTCTTAAATAATGACATTAACTTTAAGAGACAAATGTCTATCTTCAACCCGGAAGTAGGAACATTTTGACAATAACAATGGAGTAAAAATCGTAAGTATGAAGGAAAACTAATTCTAGCCTAAGCATGTGAAATTAGTGGCTGGTCTGTAACATATAATTGGTCAGCACTATTAAATTATATGACCAGGCTAGGAAAAGCAACATGAATGAATGAACAATGAAAACAATTATGCTGTTGACAAGGAAATTTGAGTAACTAGTTTCAATGTAAATTTTGATTCACACTTAAATAATGTACTATGCACTGGGTTGTTAAATTACCCCCCCCCCCTTTCTTTTATGGCAAACTCCCGTTACCATATAAATAGCATATAAGCAATCTAATGACAATGTTATATATAAAGTCCATAGGCTGTCTGGTTTACAGAGAGTCTACTGTAGTAATAGACAAAGAATAACAGTCATATATAAACATTAAGAACACTTTCGGTTGAACACATAAAAAAAAAAATGAACACTTTTACTGAGCAATATGTCAAATGTCCTAATAGGGTTTTAACAAATGCATTTTAGCAAGTATGTTGACTTGGTTAACTAATAAACATAATTTTTGTTCATTTTTTAACACGTTTTGCTTCCTTTTCAGCAGAGCCATCTTCATTGTCTTGTTTGGATTATCCTTGCTTTCGCACTGTAGTCTCCAAATTCTTTATTGCTCGACTGTTCCATTCAACGGCAGACACGAGTTTCCCAATACACTTTAAGAGTCCTTTCTATTTGGAATAGCGCTGTTGTAAGAACACTATGTTCTCGGCGTGGTTCTGCCTCTGTCTGTGTACTTGCTGTCTTCACATGTGGGCGCCTTGGCTCATCCAATAGTGGCGTATTCAGCCTCGAATTGGACACTGGGACAGCAGGAAACCTGTTTTGATCAATATTTCCAGTGCTGAATTGTGGAGTCGAGAATGATGGCAGACATCCTACCATGGAAGATGAAACTGGCATTGGCACATAATTGGGAAACACCATTCCCGACACAGAGGTGGTATTCACAGACACTGGTGTAGGCTGATGGGCTGAAAATGTGGGCATTAAACAGGGGAATGATGAGGCTGGATGTGGCGTAGGGAATAACTCTTGTAGCATTTCAAACTGTTCCACGTCGTCTTGCTCCGCGGTGACCGCTGTACTCGTTTCAAACCTATGGTATTCGGGTCTTGTCAGGCGGTAAGGTAGGTTGGCAGCAATAGGCGATGGAACAATAGCTTCTCCAGACACATGAGAGCCACGGTTTAGTAGGCTGGCAAGAACCTGCGGTGTCATTTTCACACTGACCAGATCACCGGAATCACTACAGCTTTGCTGAGTCACCTCATAGTCCACACCCTCTTTCACAACCCCAGAGTTAGGGTTTTCGATCAAGAACCTGCTTTGATCACCACCTCCTTGAATTGCTGGCATAAGCGCGTGTCTTCTATAGTCGGTGACATGCTTTACCAAAGCCTCTCTAGTGGAACACCGAAACAAGTACATTGAACAGTAAAACGGTGCTTCGCTAAGTGCAAAATGGTGCTTCTGCACATGGGCAACCATTCTGTATCTCTCATTAACATACGAAGTCATATTTTTCTTACAATGGATACATGAGAAGAGAGGTCTCTTTCTTGCTTTATGTCCGTACTCCATGACCTGAAAGTAGAAACATTTCACCAGTCCACCAGATTGCTGCTGCATGAATCGGTTGTTATTCATCAGCAAATCAGTCAATATATTATAACATTAGTTAAGGTTCGTTCCTTGCTTGTTGTCCTTATCTTGTAATTAAAGTATTTTAATTGCTACTATTCCTATTATTATTATAGTGTTTGCATATATAACCCCCATGTCCTAAAAACAGTTTTGTCTCAACACATCAGTCCACATACACACATTTACTCGCACAATTTTGGTCAGACACTACACGTAACCATGCACTAAATTTCTTCAAATGCCTTTGAACAGCTGTGATCCACTTTGGAACTGCGTTGCCATAATAGGGCTTCAACTTGTTATGGTGGAACAACTTCTTCACGCCTGATTTATCTAACTGGACAGTGAAATTAACCTCTGAAATGTTCTCTGTGATAAGGAAAGGACCATCGTAGGCTTTTTCTAGTTTTGGACACACTCCAACTTTTCTATTTTCATGTAGTAACCAAATTAAATCTCCAACATCATAATGGTGGAATGCAAGACGTGTATCAAATATTTCTTTGCTTCTTTTGGTAGTACTGTCTAGGTGTTTTCGGGCTATTGCATGGGCATTGTGCATGTGTTCTTGCATTTCAGTAATTGCTTAACAAGCTGTCTTAGGCGTAGCATTTGATACGTTGGCATGACCGTATATCACGTCAGCTGGGAGCCTGATATCCCGCCCCATTGTCAGCATATTCGGCGTGACAACAGTTGACTGGTTTGGTGTGGCTCTGTATGTTCCAGTAAGGCATCCTAAGAATAGGTCCCAGTCATTGCCTTCGTCAACCAGGTAGGCCTTGACCATCTTTATTAGTGTCCGGTTAAATTGCTCTACATGCCCATTACCTCTTGGGTTGCGAGGACTGGATCGAGTTTTCTTAATGGCAAGTAGATTGCAAAGTTCTGCAAAAGTTCTGCTTTCAAAGGCTGAGCCTTGGTCACTGTGAATAACTAAAGGTGTTCCCCATCGGTTGATCACTTCATTGAGGATCTTGTTTCCACATTCTTAAGCTGTTTGACTTGGGACGGCAATTACCTCCACATATTTGGTGAAGTGGTCAGTTAGCACTAGTACGTACTTATTGCCCCTTTTGGTCCTTGGTAAAGGGCCCCAAAAGATCAACTGCTAGTATGTTCCATGGTGCGCCTGCTTTGATATGACCCATTGGTGCTCTTGGCGTCTTTTGTGGCTTCTTATCTGATTATACAATTCAATATTTGCCTTCATTTCAAACCAGTAGAAGCTTTAAGTGATGCGCTTGTATGTCATCTTAACGCCCATGTGTCCAGCAGTGACACTGTCATGTGCGTCTCGAATCACTTCTTTTCGCAGTACTCTTGGTACAATTAACTGCAAATAGGCATCTTGTTGATCAGCTTGGAAACCATTGACTAGCTTTAAATTGTCCCACAGTACCAAATAGTGGCGAGTCTCACGGCTACACTTACTTGCTTCATGCACTTTTGGTTTTACACCCTCCAGCATTGATCTGCGTATGAGGCTGATGTCTGTGTCTACTTCTTGGAGTTTCGCGATATCTTCTGGTGCATACTTTTCAGCCCACGACTTGAAGCATACTGAGTTTGAACCTCCAACCACAGGTGCTGTCTGTTCCTTTTCTGTTTCAGATCCGATTGCCCGGATTGGACAATTTGTTGTGGTTTCCCCGCTGTTTTCTTCTGCTTTGTCCAAGGCTGTGTTTTCATTTCCTTTTGACAAGTCTGATTCAATCGTTGAGTGTTGACTTGACATCATCAATTCAGCCCTCCTTCTGTATTTGGAGCAGGGTCCACCTTTCAATGGTTCATCCATTGCAACTTGGTCGCAATGGCAGTCTCGCGGATAAGGACATCTTGATAACCCATCACAATGCGCATGGCTTTTCCCAGGTCTGTAAAGTACTTCAAAGTCATAGGGTGCCAAGATTTCCAACCATCGTGATATTTTACCACTCGGTTCTCGCATGCTAAAAAGCCATACCAGCGCCTGGTGGTCGGTATGAACGATAAAGTGACGCCCTAACAGGTACTGTCTGTAGTACAAAGTACACAACAGCCAGTAACTCCTGCTCTGTTTTACAATAATTTTTCTCTGCTTTGCTCAAACTACGGCTGTCATAGGAAAGCACTTTGTTTCGTCCGGACTGAATTTGGGAAAGAACTGTACCTATTCCTGATCCTGAGGCATCTGTGTCCAGTGTAAATGGTCCACCATCATTCAGTGGATAACCCATTATCTCAGGACCCATAAGTATCCCTTTGATCTTTGCGAAAGCATCCTCACAGTTTGCGGTCCATTCAAACTTTGCATCTTTCTTGGTCAGGTCAACCATGGGTCGTGCTAGCTTTGAGAAATTCTTTATGAAACGCCTGTAGTCTGATCCGGTTGCAACAAATTGTTTGACTTGTTTCGCATCTGTGGGTCTTGGCCAGCCAGCTATTTTTGCCACATTTGTCGGGTCTGGAAGAACTCCATCTTTGGTGTCTATATAAACCAAGAAATATCACTTCAGTTTGAAGCATTTGACATTTGCTTGGTTGTAGTTTTAAGCCGGCTTTGGTGATGCGATTCAGGACAAGGTCTACCCTTTGGAGATGCTGCGGGAAGTCAACACCGAACACAATGATGCCATCAACATATACCAAGCAGATCTCACACTGTTACCGTTGTAACAACAGCTCCATGGTCTGTTAGAAAGTACTGCTAGAATTGTTGAGACCAAAAGGCATGCGTGTCATTTCAAAGTGGCCAAATTTGCAAACAAATGCGCTCTTGGGGATGTCATCCTCTTTCAATGGTTTTTTGAAAATACCCACTTGTAAGGTCAAAACTACTGAAAAGGGCTGACCCTGCAACAGAATCAAGACAACCTGGACCCTTGGGATTGGAAAGCCAATAGGTTTGACAAGCGCATTAACCCGCATATAGTCCACACATGGTCTTACGGCACCCTATTTATTCTTGACAAGTACAATAGGTGAGGCCCAAGGAGACGTACTTGGTCTTGTCACACCTTTCTGAATAAGGTCCTCAATGGCTTTCTTTTCTTCACTTGCATAAGCTAATCGTACGCGACGAGGATGCTGTTACACAGGTTTAGCATCACCAGTGTCTATTGTGTGTTCCGCTATATTTGTTACCCAATGTCCCATTCATCCCGGGAAAAGGTATTGCCATACTTCTCCAGTAGCCCTGCAACAACACGCCTTTCTTTAAGAGTTTTCCCTTCAGTTGACTTTGCATATAGGTCTTTCAAATGTCCTGGTACTTTATTTTCACTAGCTTCATCAAATGACCTTCCATCGACTGACACTGTGTTCACCTGATTTAATTGGATTCTTCTAACACTTACTGGCTCACTTTCGTTCGGATTGTTCTCTGTTGTCGCCAATACACATACTACTCTTTCAACTCTTTCTGCAACACCAATTTATGCATCCCTTCTTAGATCGACATCTTGTGAAAATGGGTTCATTAACCTCACATTGCATGTTGGTGAACGGTTAATGTTAACCATAGTTGCGGCCATGATTAATGGGTATCCCTCTTTGAATGCTTGGTTTGGTTCAATTAAGAAGTCACCCAATAGATCATGATCCCATTCTATTCTATTTACAAACACATCAACAAGGGCTTCAGAATTTCCTGGAATGTTTATATCTTCTGCTACTGTGACCCTTCTAGCTTCACTACATTTAGCTTTGCTGATACATGGTATTTCATACCCTTCTAACATGATAATTGCTCTACTTAGTAAAATGTCTGCTGGTTTGCCACTCTTGTTTACCAAAACATCGTATCCAGAAGAGCATCATCTTCTATTTCAGCAACAATAATCTCATGAAGTTTCTCCATCTTACCAAACCTAAGTTTAAACATGCCTTTTCCCATTTCTGCAATGGGAGTTCCACATGCCCCTTTCAAACTTGACCCCTTGCTAAGACTGGGTCTGCTTCCCTCTGGTAATCTTTGGTATACCCTTGTTGAGAAAATTGTTCTAGAAGCTCCTGTATCCAAGGTAAATATGATTGGCTTCTCATTTACAAAGCCTTTCTCATACAGCCCATCTCCGAGGTCACATAGTCTTCTATCGATGGCGACCTCCTCTAGTGCTCTTCTCATGTTAAGGTTTACTTCTAATTGGCCTTTATCTTCTTGACTTTCTACTCGGACCTCCCTTTGGCCACAAGAGCTGGTCCCCTGGCGTTTAAAGGTGAGCTGTTTATCGGATCTATTATTGGACTGTTGGTGTCCCTTGTTCTGTTCTGTTTTGTTGGACATTCCCTTGCAAAATGTCCCTTTTCATGGCAGTTATAACATTCTGCATCTTTTCTTTTTATTACGGTTCTTGGCTTCATTCTCAATGTTTCAAGTTGCTGTATTCTTGCTTTCAAATCTTCAATAATTTTAGATTCTGCTTCTTTCTCCTCCTTTGATTTAAAATGACGTGTTTTGTAACTGACATCGTGGGAAGACCTTCTTATGGTTTCTTCTATATCGGTGTCTTGCATGCCTTCGCCATCGTCACTTACTCCGCTGGCTCCAGACCTATTTCTTTTAGAGTCCTTATGCATATTTCTGATTTGTAACAAGTTTACAGCAAAGTAGACTGCTTCTTCAATTGTTCATGATTCTTTATTGAACTCCACTTCGAACCTAATGTCTTCATCATAGATACCATCAAGAAAGCGCCGAACTAGATCTTTGTCTATTGTTCGCTGTCTCGTCCACTATGTGCCTTGTCATACAGTCTTTTTAGATCTGCTGCAAATTATTCTAATGTTTCACCAGAACGCTGGCTTCGACGGCTAAATTTTAATGCGAATGTCCTTGGGGTCTCAATGACTCTAAAGCGACTGTCAATCTCCTTCAAAAGTTCATGGTAGTAATTCAACACATAGGGGAGAGCTGTGAAAAGACAAACTGTGCAGCAGCGCCTTCAAGTCGAGGTTGGTTTAGCCGTTCTTCTTCATCCCATCCATATCTATTTGCTATGGCCTCAAACTGTGCTCGCCATGTTTCCCAGCCCTCTTTTCCGGTGAAGGGTGGCATCCTGATATGGGGTGTTCTTGGTTGACGTAAGCTGGACTCTGTGTAATGTGGCGTCATTCGGTCTCTATGGTTTTGCGCAATTGACTGCTGACCTTCATATACTGGACCTCTGTATCGGTTTCCAGAATTCACCTCATTCTGTTGGTTCCAGAGGTTGTTCACACTGTACTGATTTTCAGGTCTATTTACACTGGTATTATGCTGGTATCTTTTATTGTGAATTTCTCTTGAGTTCACCACATTTTGTTGTCGTTCACACCAGTCTTGTTCACATATTGTGCTACCATAGTAGTTGAAGACCTGCTGTGATTCTTGTTGTAGCCCATTGTTGTTATCTGTTACATTGCGTGAATAACAGTGATTCACATCTTCAGCAGGGTTGATTATCGTTAAAGTTGTCCCGACCCCTTATTTCTGGCCCTTTTGACTCCTTTAAACCCTGAATATCTTTAGCCATAATTTTAACCACCTCCATCAGGCAAGCTATTTGCTTGTTAACATTACTATTGGGTTGCTGTTCTATTTGTTCATCATCTTCTTGTGTTTCAGTGTCATTTTCAGGCCTGGGCTGAACAGAATCATTGTCGCTGTCATTGTCGCTGTCTTCGTAGTATTCGCCTGTTCTTTGCCGAATGAACACTTCGCTTTCACTATCACTTGGATTTGGCTCAGACATTTTGTTACACTATTAAGTTGAATTGCTAACTTATAGATCTAGATTTCTCGCTCAGTCACGCACACTCACTAAACGGTCACACTTAAAAATTCCCATTTTAAATACAGTCATTGGTAGCGTATAATATCATCATAAATAAATTAATGTGATGTATTTACTTATTTGATTTGTGATACAGAGCACTTAATTTTATAATGTTATTTAATTACAATAACTAATTTTGCGTTTGGTTCAAATCACTGGATTAGTTTTAGATTTTAATACTAATCCCACCGCTGCGCGTCAAATGTTGTGCCCCGTTCAGGCGCAAGTCTTATATCAGGTATGCGCAAGTCTTATATCAGGTATAATTAGTAGCTCACTTTCAGTAAACGGTTATGGAAGTGTGGCTTTAAAATATAATAGTTATTTTTGTCCATGAAAATAAGTCAACCCAGACTTAAGTTATTCAATGTAATTTATTGTCCAGCAAGTTACTTAGGAGTATAATATAACATGTATGATGAAATATATTCTTTATTATTTACTGTTAAGTAGCACTGGGAAAATTTCACTTACAATGTGTTAAAATATTAACTTCAAGTTGGCATCAGAGATCTTAATAAAAATTCAGAATGTAGTTTTACTATTAATGGAAGGTTCTTTTGGCACAGAAAATCTGAGGTATATATACTATTCCAGTGACACACTGTGCCCTGTGTCATGCACATGACGCATTGTGTCATACACATGACACAGTGTGCCTGCAACAACCAAAATTGTGCCCGACACAGTATTCTATGTGCCTCCTTAACAGGTGCTCAAATAGAATGTTCTTAAGTATGGACAATTTGTAATGTAAAAGCAACTTTAAAATATGCAAAAACATATAACAACATAATAATACCTCAAAGGAACGTTTTCTGCCTTGAAATTGGATTCATTTCAGAGCTTTAACAATTAATTCAAACACAAAATGATGCTCAAGGACTTTAAATCGTACATCAAATTATTTCTGTCTTCAGTTGTCAAAACACCTATATTCTGTTTGATTCCAATAATGTCGCTTTAATGGAATTACCATTTTTATTCATTTGCTTCTTAATATTAAATCACCTAAACTTGTTTTATTAGTAGCACAGCCACATTAATATTTTTATTTAGTACTGCCCTTGGAATTTGTTCATGTCATTATGGATTTTTGTGACGTCATACGACCGACTTTCCCAGTTGTAATCTACATGCATAGGTCATTGGGTTTATAATGTTCCATTTTATTTATATTTTCTCTCTGATAGGCGTTTCTTGTTTGATTTAATTATTTTTAATTTGTTTAGCAGTCACATAAACAACCAAGCTATGTAATATGGAATTTTTACACCCATTATTTCTGCTTCTTCTTGTATTTGCGCGATGATAATCTGAGATATTAACTCTATGATTCTATATTCTCAAATCTTTTCTATAAAGAAGGAATGTAGTTGACAATTGTTAATAGTTTTATTTGATCGTTCGTCAAAAAGTTGTAATTCTGTTACTCTTGTATCTTCAATGCAATTGAGTAATTAAATAGTAATTAAATTGAATGCGTTTTAATTCCCTTTTATTATTGTTTAATTTGAGTTACAATGCTATGACGTTAAATTTTATTTACACTTAAATGTATTATGAATATTGCTGGGCCAAGTGTGAGGTTGAGCGCTCTATAACCAGGTTTAAACCCCCAATGCTTTGAATTGACCGTTTCAAGGCGGTGACCCCAGCTTTATTCATATTTTGTGTTTATGTTGGTTTGTATTGTGCTGTATTGTGCTGGTTTGTCCTGTTTGGGCAATCGGTCACTTGCCTTAAAGGGGCCTTTTCACAGATTTTGGCATTTTTTTAACTTATTCATTAAATGCTTTATATCGATAAATGTAAACATTGGATCGTAAAAGCTCCAGTAAAAAATCAAGAATAAAATTTAAAAAAGGAAAAGAACATTGCCCGGATCAGGTTTCGAACCAGTGACCCCTGGAGTCCTGCCAGAGTCCTGAAGTAAAAACGCTTTAGCCTACTGAGCTATTCCGCCAAGTATACATACTTGACGTATTTTATACCTTATATAAGCAATCTTCGTAGTTTCACAAAATTTAACGACAAAAACAGAACTCTCCAAATTATTCAATCGTTTCGCGTTGCAACGCTTTATAATTTTTAGGTTTTAAAATCGTCAAAAGATGCATATAATGGCTATATTAGACCATGGTAAATGTTCAGTATTACTGTTTCCTCACAAATATCATAACTAAAACGAAAATTTGCGAATCTGAAACAACTTTTTTCAATTTTGTCAATTTACCAAAGCGTGAAAAGATCCCTTTAAATAAAGGACAAACTAATTGTTTTTAATGAAAATTCAATACTGCTCCAGCAGCTGGAGTTTCACTTCTTTATATGGACAGAAGTTGCTTAGCAACGGGCACGGTAAAAATCAAGATGGCTGCCGTATATTTCTAAGAAACAAGTGTGAGAGTTTAATATAAAAAAGCAATGGATTTAAACAATTCTAACTGTTAAAAATTGGTAGAAATGTGCACAATAGGACTAAAATGTGATAGCTGCTACTTATTTTATATGAATTCTTAAATAATGACATTAACTTTAAGAGACAAATGTCTACCTTCAACCCGGAAGTAGGAACATTTTGACAATAAAAATGGAGTAAAAATCGTAAGTATGAAGGAAAACTAATTCTAGCCTAAACATGCGATATAAGTGGCTGGTCTGTAACATATAATTGGTCAGCACTATCAAATTATATGTCCAGGCTAGGAAAAGCAACATGAATGAATGAACAATGAAAACAATTATGCTGTTGACAAGGAAATTCAGGTAACTAGTTTCAATGTACATTTTGATTCACACTTAAATAGTGTACTATGCACTGGGTTGTTATCTGTTACATTGCGTGAATAACAGTGATTCACATCTTCAGCAGGGTTGATTAATATTCCATTTTGTCAGAATGTATTAAAGTCAGAGTAAAATTAAGTAAAAGCATGCTATACAATCAAAAATGAAAAACAGCATCTGAATATATTGCGTTAAATGTCTCTTCATTCGTAATGTACATTAATATATATTTAGAATGATACATTCTATTGTTACTATTTCGAAACTTAATTGAGGCGCATTTTTGACAGTACTATTCAAATTATCAAAAACTTAAAATGATGGTATCTATTGCGGAAAATAAACAAATAGATCGCGGATTTGTATCGCTGATATTTTACCGGTATTGATGCCATTTTGTGAAATCCAAAATACCAACAATTATATAAAACAGGCGTTTTGAAATTAATACATATCCGCCAATACGCATACTGAAATATTGTTTGACTGCCATCGCAATAACTACAATAAGTATAAAACAACCGAAGACCCCCATATGATGAAAGTCTCAGACAGATGAAGTTTCAGGTATGGTTGCCCTGAAAGTTACCACCTGAAAACAATAAACAACTATTTCAGGTTAGCACATACATTATCTTGCATGTACATCACTGTAGAATTATTATTAAATGACGTTATACAAACAAGATCGGTTCAAATCTAGAGAAGTTAGGGTGGAAGGGGTTTTAGGGATTAATTTCGCATTAAAAGTGCCCTTGAGACTAGAAGCAGCGTACAAAGGTGTGATTCGTAGTATATCGAATTCCAATTAATGTCCTTGGGGAAGTACAATTAATTCATTTTATATATAAACAGCAATTGCCAAATGTAAATATCTCCGACAAAAATATTGGTGTCTGTGATATTAAATGTGTAGATCATCTTTAAGACCTTGATGAACAAATGAACAACACTTGATGTTTTGATCAGCACATTAAATGAAAATGTAAAATCGCTAGTGCGCAATTGAAAAATAGATAAATAATTCGTAGGCACTTCGTATCAGGAAAATCTGAAGAGGTCATTGTGCACGGCGTATTTCATTCGTATCTAGACTTTTGTACCGACTTTTCACTGAAATCCCGAAATATCAGACTGACTGACTTCAGCGAATTCAAAATCGAGTAGCCAAAATAGTTCCCGATGCTCAGCACGATCAACCAAGCAATGAGATCCTCGGGTCACTGCACCGGCTTCCTCTACATGCAAGTGTAATGTTTAAGATACTTGTGTCGTGCATTCGCTGACAGCAAATAAATTCTTAATCAACGTACTGCAAACATTGTCGGTACATAAACAAGACAAGTTTGGTTCTAATTGGTTTAAGAGGTTAAAGTCAAATGAAGTGTCATTGAGAACGGTTGTGTACTAAGGCGTGATTTTTATGATATGAAATGATTACTATCCTACCTAGAGCGCCGCCATTAATCCATTACATGAATATAAAGGACACGAAACTGGTGACAATTGTTATAAATAAACTAATGGACCCACGCGATAATGCCTTTTTAAAACGCATTCATCAAACTGTTTAAATCAATGTCCAGAAACAGCTGTCAAAGCGTATATCTTTCCTCAACACATTAAACGTAAGCCTATACCGTTATGTAAAGCAACCTTTAAGTCAAGCATGAATCTCATATAATCCCGACATTCAATTTCCGGCCATGAACACAAATTCGACCATGGTTGGTATTCCAAAATAGAATTGGTAACATTGTTTTCATTATGGTGTTTTTTTTTTTGTTTTTTATCTTTAGACCAAAAATACAATGGTAGTTATAACTATGTCATAATTATACTGCATTCGTTTTAAAACATACATTTCAGGATCGTTTAATTATATTTTATTACATTTTGCCTATTTTCTATTGGAGCATTATTAAAGAATTACTTTGCATTTTATATTTATTTTATTGTGTCTGCACGATAAAATAGCATATCGAATATTCTAAAAAAGGAATCACATTGAATAATTTAAACTTTCTATCGATCCTTGATTTTCAACAGATTATTGTATGTGTTATTTGCGACATATGTTTGTTAACGCCGGTTAATCACGGGCGCCACTCGCTTTTTGCGATGCATTGATAAATGAGCCAACACTACTTCCGAGGTGGCGCTAAGGACCGGATGTTATTAAATTTCGGGGATAATTCTACAGAGTGAAAACATATTTTGCATCATTTTTAAAATTTGGCATTGTAGTGAGATTCAGCGAAGATTTATACATCCACACATGTACAGAAACATATAATAAAAATCCATTTGGAAACGCGATGACCTTTACAAGTTGTGACATGGTAACGATTTAAACACAAAATCGATGTATTTTGCCAGTGTGACGAGCAAATTTCCACCTTATGTAATCACTCACAACATCAAACCATTGCTTTGAACATGTTTAAGTTTTCCAATGCACATAACATTGGCTTCTTTTCGATCGGATAAATAATTTGATGTTTTTCCAAAAGAGATGTGGCCAATTCTAAGGCTCGAGATTGCGCTAATGACATCGGATGGCACCAATGCACTAATTTAGCTATATTAATTTTCGATATCGACCATACACTTTTTTTTTATAATCCAGGTTGAGTGTTCGATTTTTTCTTAATTCGATCATAATTAAATGTAATCAAAATTGTAAAGTCTACAAAATTATGAAGAAACATGCATTGCAGAAAGAAGCTTGAGTATAATAAGCGAAAAGGTAATAAATAAAGCCGAAGCTATCCTAATTTTTGCAGATATTAGTAGGAACGATTGGCATATATTTAAGATGCGTTGACCTTTGCCTTTGAGTAAGTTAAGCAATTGCAATAGGGGACATATTTCATCGTTTCAAGAAGATGCAATATCTTTTTATTACTTGTGAATGTTGTTTTGTATTAACACTTTTTTCTAGAGAACGTATTTGTAAAATTATGGACTTCTTAATTGAGTTGGTTACGATTTATTCACATATTTACATTTTAGTTTTTTTATAGAATGTGTATATGTTTTGTTTAGATTTGGGTTTACGTATTTACGTTGAACAATAAAAAAAGAAACATGAAAAAGAAACCATATCTATCAAATGAAAGTCATGTGATGATTCATATAATATGCATTGACGCCGCCTCATTTCCTTAGCGCCACCTCCTTGGCATTGGCTTCATTTCTTTTGGAAAAATACACAATTATCTAATAGATCTGCAAGGTGTCAATGTGCCTGTGCGTGAAACAACTAGTGTATGTTGAAAGCAATCGTTTGATGTCGTTCGCGAATTAATCGGGTGGAATTTTGCTCGTCACACGGGCACAATAAATTGTTTTGATTTCCAAAACTCCAACATGTCGCAATTTATAAATGTCTTAAAGTTTCAAATGGATTGTGGCTGTATGTTTATGTATATTTGTGGATGAATAAATATTCGCTGAATTGCACTACAATGCGATTAATATTTTAAATATGGAGAAACATGTTGGAAAAAACACATTAAACCTGCTCGCCCTGAAGAATTATCCGTGAAATATCAAAACATCCGGTCCTTAGCGCCACCTCGGAAATAACATTGCCTACTTTATTAATGCATCGCAAAAAAGAGGTGGCGCCCTTGTTTAACGGCCGTGATGTTGTTTGACTGCAGAACATAATGCGAACTTCCCCGAGAATGCTTGCTTTTTCACCTAGCTGCACTGGCATAAAAGCGCGGCTTTCCGATCGATTTTTTCCTACAATAATGACTAGCAAAATAAGAAATAAAAATAGAAATGAGATGTAGACAATATTGAGTAATATTCTATCTTTATTTCTGTCTTTATTTGAGTGACCAATTAGTATGAAAAATGCCTGACAAGTCTGGAATAGACATCTTTAGATATTTATATCAGACAGATGGAATGGCATAGTAGGTTGCACATGCGAGGATGAAACGTCAATTAGCTTATGCACCCAATAACGTGCAATATTATTATGTGAAATAAAAGTCTTGTATGCAATACGAAGATATTTGCGCACGAGTACATGTAGCTGACATATTGCACGATAAGCTCGAGATCACGTGACGTGTGCAAGACGCTTTTATGCTTGAGCGGAGGTTACACGCTTAGTGTCGGTCATACAATAAGCGAAAACTGTGAAAATACAATCTGAAAGGTTTCAAATGCCCTGTATACACATTTCAGGTATTAAGTTTATTCTAGGACAATAAGATCATCAGCATTTAATCAATGTTTGTTTCTTTCCAAGCTGTCATTGCACCTAGTTATATTTCCGCCCGAATCCAGATGTAGCACAAATGGGAGCTAATAGTGTACGACGAATGGTCATATATAAATGCGTTTGTAAAGTAATGTCTTAATGTCGTTTACAACAACGTTTAGTAAAAATAATAAGAGGAATTGTGTTTAATATGTATAATCGTTATGCAAATATGCTTCAAAATTCATCAGTTCAACATGTAACACAAATTGTATCCATGGCAAATGTCCGATTACGTCAATATACATCTGTTTATAAAGCTTTTCTTACCTACACTTAATGATAAAATTGATGGACACTCATTACTCAAACATAGGACGTTATTTGTTTAAATATTTTCATTATATGCATTGAAATATTTTCTTCCTTCACTTAATACTATGAAAACCTTCTCGTATTAAAAAGTTTTTAAACTTATATTGTACTATAAAATGAACTTCAATGATCAATAATGGTCAAATTATACAGTTTGAAGAGTACATTTGGTCTTCCACATAAAAAAAACGTTTCTAGTAACATAAAAACAAAAAGAAAATATCAATTTAAACATAATTTAATTCAGTAAGTTTACATGCTTAATATGAGATGAGCACTATGAACAGAAATGTATAAAAAAAACTGGCATGTACTGTCATGCTGTGATCTACCTATACAACATTTACTAAGCACAATCAATCATACTTTTGAATACCTATGCATGATTTTAATTGAAAAAAACAACATACGTTGATTATTTATAAAATGTAGTGCTTGCAAAACTTGGCAAAATAATCAATGAATATTATATGTTTAAAAAAACTTTGCTTAATATGATATTTATGCACATCATCCTATACATGAGAGACATATTGTCCATTGTTTAGATCCAATTTACGTCACGTTATTTATTGGAAACGTAGGCAAATGTTATCCATTAAAATGTTAATATGAGCAAATTCAACTTAAACAACCGATATTTTATTCTTTTGCAAGCTCAAAACACTAGATTTCACAAACTAAATTTGATCAGATTTTTCCTTAGTTACAATTTAAGCTAAAATTGCCCTTTAAAGCTTTGTTAACACCAGATATGTTTTTGATGCACAAGTGTAATAAATGTTGAAGTTTTTTTAATTTAAAGTAAGCATAGATTTGCAATGCATGTATATAGGCAAAGCAATGCAGTAAAACCACTAGCGCACTTGGTATGAATCGCGCTCAAAATCACGTTTCAATCTGTTAATTTTATGTATGACATCAAAAGTAGCTGTAATGATTCTAGGTAGACCCCAACGGGATTACGGCCCCTACACAATTCAAGTCTTTAGGCTTTTCTGCCATCTGTCGAAGGTCATACTCTATGTAGGTCTTCTTCTTTAAGAAAATGTAGAAGAATAGGAATGTGAACTACCTTGCGTTACCTACGTGTGCACTCTTTGCAGCAGAAAGATGCGTTACTTATTGCATTTTTAATATATATATATATATATATATATATATATATATATATATATATATATATATATATATATATATATATAGATATATATATATATATATATATATATATATATTTATTTATTTATTTATTTATTTATTTATTTATTTATTTATTTATTTATTTATTTATTTATTTACATATAATGTATAATATTTCGCAAGTTATAAAATTACATAATCTGGAATACCCATCGTGTAACGATAATCCTTACGTTACATTCAACAAAATGTTATGAGCACCAGAATGACAGGACCTTTTGGTATAGCTGCCGAACTCTAGAGCCAAAGCATTTTACTACACATGTATGCCCATCAAATTTCCTATAGACTGCTAACATTCAGTAAAAAAGATGCTCTTTGTTGAGAAGTTTACATTCTTGATTTAATCTTAAAAAAACAAAACTTAATTATGAAACTAAATCTTCAGCGAATGTTAGATATCTTGCAAAAGTCCAGTTTTAACACGAGTGACCAAATGAGCATTTTTTTAGGCTTTAACCATTATATGTCTAACCGTAAGATACATTTTACCTGCTCCGTCATAACACTCACGCCTCATATTGTTAGGGTCAAGCGTCAGATTTTTGATTTCTGATGTCGTTAAGTATTTGTTTTGAAAAAGTTTCTCTACTAAAAAATAAATGTCCCCGCTTTTTTGTTGCAAATCTCCAAGCAGAGTTCCATGCTCTCTGTCATCACAAGAAAATCCTTACATATTTGGTAGGATTTTATTGTTTTGTTTACGTATTATATAATGAAAAGTAGCATCATTTTCTTTCATATTTTGAAAACAGTGTATAAGTGTATGTTCACAATAAAAAATACCTAAATTTAAAAAAGTGAAAGTAACAACGGGAAATTTATTGTACCCGGTGGCTCATCATCACGTGGTTGGTTATGAAGGCATGAATTTGATCCAGTTTTGCTGGTTCCAGTCAAATCTCTGTGCGGAGGTTGTCTTGTTGCATTTAGATGAATCTTTCTTGCTTGTACGTTTCTTTATCTGAAAAATACATAATATTTCTTGTACCTTTCTTTATCTGAAAAATACATACGATAGATTAATTTAAAGAAAAAACTGAAACTATTTTCGAATTATCTGATTATTCAGACAAAATTGAAGAATTTCAATTTCGGATTTATTTATCAAAACTTCGACTTTCATCTCAAATGTAAATAATTGAATGTGACAAATAAACAAAGAATAAACAAAAAGAGCGACATGTAGTGTATAGAACACACATTGTCCAAAAGGTATCACGTCGTTATAGCATAAATTGTATTAGTACCGACCTTGTATGCATAAATTTGCACATGTATTAACAAATACGAATTTAAAGTTCTTTTGTAATTTTCATATTACTGTAAATAGGAATTTTAAATGACAATTCATTCTTTAAATGTACACGTATTATCTGTACTGGCTGTGTATGTAACGATACTCTGTACTTCTTCAAGTAATATCAATTAACTATCTGTTATGTTTATAGATTCTGATAAACATAAACAAAAGTGGTTTAACGAAGAATGTAAAACCAAACAATCTCTATGTACAAGAGCTATATACGAGTATAATCTAAATAAAAACGAGCGTACACGAGAACAAATGATTGCATCGAAATAAGATTATAAGTATACATGTAGGAAAACAAAATTAAAATACAACACTGATCAAAGCAAGCATATGAACGCTATGAGAAGGAAATCACCCCGTGATTTTTGGAAATTATTTCAACGTAAAACTACATCACAAAACTCAGATACGATACCGTTAATCGAATTTCACCATTATTTTAGTAAATTAGCGGACGAAGGTGACGTAAATATCAATTCGTTTGACGGCGATGCTTTCTTACATGAATTTGATAATAGACTAAATACAGAACCCTCATACCCCGAACTCGACAATCCTATATCGAAAGAAGAAATTATAAGGGCAACAAAACGGTTGAAAAACAATAAAGCTCACTTGAGTGACAATATTATCTATGAATATTTTACTGAAACAATCCATGTCATCGTCAGGCCGTTAGAGTTATTGTTTAACTACATACTTGATAAAAAGCGTTTTCCCCGCAGCTGGGCATCCGGAATTATAATACCAATTCATAAACGTGGAGACATATCAGACCCAAATAACTATCGAGGAATTACTTTAATAAGTTGTTTTGCGAAATTTTTTACAAGCATATTAAATGAACGTCTTAAACAATGGGCAGAAACAAATGACATTCTAACGGATGCACAATTCGACTTTAAACCAAACTGTAGCACGGTCGGTGCAATATTTATTCTTAATGCCCTTATAGAAAAACAGTTTCAGAATAAAGATAAACTATAGTATTGCTATATTGATTACCGGAAGGCATATGACGTCATCAATCGCGTCAATTATGGAGTAAGATGATTAATGTGGGCATCGACGGTAAACTCTTAACACTTATTCGATCCATGTACGATGAAGTTAAATTACAGGTTAAACACATGGGTAGCTTATCAGACTTATTTAGTAGTAACGTCGGCCTATTTCAGGGGGAGATAACCTCGCCCATATTGTTTTCTCTCTTTATTAACGACATCGAATTCGATTTGCAAAATGGAATAAACGCCGGAATAACACTAGATCAAATATCGATATATTTATTATTATTCGCTGACGACGCGGCTTTATTTTCTGAAACACCGGAGGGTCTCCAGGAGTCATTAAATAATTAAGCAACCTACTGCGATAAGTGGAATTTAACAGTCAACATTGAAATAACTAAGGTCATGGTATTCCGGAAAGGAGGCACAATTAGTAAAACGTTAAAATGGACTTATAACGGTCAAGAAATAGAAATTGTTAACAATTTGAATTACCTTGGAATTGTCATGCCAAGCGGTGGCTCATTTACACTGTATGGCAAAGCTTTAAAAGCAATGCATTCTTTGTTCTCTCTAACAAAAGACATGAACGTACCTATAAATATCATGTTTAATTTATTCAATGCATATGTATCATCAATTTTAAACTATAACTGTGAGGTTTGGGGATTTATGAAAGCGGAAAACATTGAGCGCGTTCATCGTAAATTTTGTAAAAGAATATTAAATGTAAAGATGTCAACAAACTCATTATCGCTATATGCCGAAGTTGGTCGACTCCCCTTGTATTGAGACAGATATGTCAGGATCTTGAAATACTTTTTGAAATTATATACAGGTAAAACAGAGTAATTGTATTCTTAAACACATTTTACTATCACAGAGACTAGAAATTGAACGAAAAAATAATACAAACAATTGGTCATCGAGAGTACGGGACATTCTCAACCAAACCGGTTTTAACGATGTATGTCTATTTCCCGAATCCGTGAACTCTAATCAATTAATTCCGTTACTTAAAAACAGATTACGAGATCAGTATATTACTAACTGGAATGTAAGTGTAACATGATCTGGTTCAATGATTTTATATAAGGAATTAAAACCAATATTCGAAAGATCTGCGTATCTGAATATTGTTGAAAATAAAAAACATAGGAATATCATTGCTAAATTACGTTTTTCGTCTCACAAATTATTTATTGAAACGGGTAGACACCAGAACATTGTCAGAGATCAACGAAAATGTGTTTTATGCAACCTTAATGATATCGAAGATGAATATCACTTTGTTATTAAATGTCCTTACTATGCTGATGTTAGGAATTCATTAATTCCAAAGTATTATAGATCTCGTCCAAATATGTTCAAGTTTATCGAACTACTTAATAGTTCAAATAAAATAGTGCTAAGAAAACTAGCCATGTTTTGTTTAAAATGCTTTAAAATGCGAGAAAATGTCTTATATATGTAGAATAAATTATATATTTACAAAGACAATATGCTTATAATTATGTTATACGTGTTGCAATTACTAAACCACATTTTTACATTATGTTATCATTATGTAGTAACCTCATCCATGTGACATCCTCACTAAAACATGTTGTATTTCATTCCATTAAATTGATATTTCTTCGAAATGATGTATGTTTTGTATTTAATTTAACGCATGCTGTTATTGCTTATGTATGTTTATGACGATGAGCTGTATATGCTTAAGTCGAAATAAACTATTCTGTTCTGTTCTTTTCTATGTCCTTTGCCGCCATGTTTTGATCTATGCAAGTGTGGAAGCATACCATTGCAATGCCAATTGTATTTTGAATTTCAAGTCCCTGAAATGGAGCTGTAGAGAATCTCCACAAAATATCTTCAAAATGTTCCTATCAGTCGTTGACCTGTACACCAGACCATAATATAGAAAGAGCTTGAAAGTTTGGAACTGGAACAGGAAAATATGCTGTAAGAATAGTTTTTTGCCATAAACCAATCAGTTTTTGGTGAACTCTCTAATGTATGTTGGTCTAGTTGGAAGTTCCCATGTAGATTTGACATAAGAGGAGATGGAAAGTTAACAGTTTTATGATGTGCTCTGAAAAAAAACGATTGAGCATTACTAAAATATGAAAATGACTTTGGGTGAGCATTATGAATAAAATCAAGTAAAAAGAAATATGACGTTGCATTTAAATTAAATTCCATAATGCAATTATAATAATTTGTACAATATACATTGGTGACGTGTTGTGTTTTTTCTAGCCCTAATTGATTTCCGCTTATCACATTTGTTCGTGCTTAAGATTAGCTTGAGGAATGTGAATGTAATCTTTTTGCAGAGAAAGCGGCTTATTTCACTGTTAGCTATGAGTGGCTTTACTGTTAATGCCAATATTTGTTAATGTTATGACACAATAGTTGTTAATGCCATGACAATATTTGTAAATAAGTTTTTTTTTATTTGAATAAAAAAAATAACAACATTTATTTCATTTCCATATTTTAAGAGTTCAACGTTTAAACACTTCAACTATTGGATAAAATGTACATTTATTGTAAGTGATTATATATTTTTATTATTTCTTTTATTTATCTACTTATTTATTTTGTGTGTAATAATTTGTAAATACATATTTACACGAGTAAAACATCATTGGCGTTGGTAGACGTGCACAGTGAGTAATAAGGTTTATGTATTAAAATAAAAGGCATGTGCCTATGCTAGCCATCTGTACATATAATGTCTTTAAAGTTTAGTCATTCGTTTCGTATTACATATTCGCATGGTATGCAGAGAAGGTGGATTCACATGCAAAAATGAACAACTGATGGAAGACTCAAATAGATTTCCCGGGAGCGACACATTACCAACTACATAGGTCAAAAACTGAAAGTTCGTGGACAACTAAGTTACTTTACGTACTTATTGCCATAAATGTGAAATCTTAAGTAGTGTTGTTCAAGGAGAAACATAATTACGTTCATATGCTCCGTGAATCACTGGCCGTTTTTATTACCACAATTGATATGTTCCAGTTCTCAACTTATATATTTTATATACATGTATTTTATA
Source organism: Dreissena polymorpha (assembly GCF_020536995.1). Classification (NCBI taxonomy): domain Eukaryota; kingdom Metazoa; phylum Mollusca; class Bivalvia; order Myida; family Dreissenidae; genus Dreissena; species Dreissena polymorpha. Next base: position 39,242,301 of record NC_068358.1, read on the forward strand.
TCTTTTATATATGTGAAATCTGCTTAATAGATATTAGTTGTCAAAAGTCAATACAGTTATATGATGTTGATTCTCTGTCTCATTTCTGTGGCAAAAAGCTGTTGAATGTTATTGGATCAGACACATAACATACGAATGTACGTGTTTATTTCGTTGTATTCAAAAGATTTGAAAGCATTAAGCATTTCGAATTTTAATCATCATTACGTTTTATGTCTAACAATATCATATTTAATATGCGTATTTTGTAATATATAATTTGAAGTCAAACAATACGTTCAGATGGAGTTACCAGTTGACAAGCGAATGCAGCGTAACGAAATAAACGTGTGAATATTTGACGCAAGTTATTTTGTGCCTTGTATTTCTCTTTATAAGATCGCTTTCTACTTTAGAGCTAAAAAATTATGACTTTCTACTTAAGAGCTTTAAATGATGTCTATCAATCTTAACTTCAGACACGTATCGGAGCTTCTCTAACATTCTATTTCCGAGAGATTTTATCATTCCGTCGGAATTTCCAATGAATACAAATTACAAATTTGAATATTAAACAAGTATCGTTTCATGAACGTGCATTGAAATAATACAGACATTTAGATGTTATATAAATCATACAATTGCATCTGTTAATTACGCAAAAATGATTTCCCTAATGAGTATTTCTTTCATTAATAATCTTTATAAAGAAATGTAGTGTGTCCTAAATTTGAATCTCACGTCAATTTTTATTGAACGATTGTAAAGTAGATTTGTCATAACGTTTCGAGCGACGTTCAATTGGCCGTCAGTGGGCCAACATTTCCTGAAAGCGACAAATCTTCTTCATTTGGTAGCCTGACATTCCTGCATTTGTCGCAAAATAATCTGAGTGTATTTAACAATATATCTTGGACAAATATCTTCCAAAACTGTTCAAATTGTTTGGATTGGTTTAAAAACTGTGCAATAAACAAGGCAGCCATTCTACAAAATAAAAGTACATGACTAACTGAAAACTCCTTCTCGAGCTTCTAGTTTATTTCCAAAATTATTACATTGAGATTCCAGGGATGGTTCTTTACTGGGATGGACGTCGGCATTATTTAGTGCATTATTATTAAGTTTAATATCAATGAGGGCAATCAAATTCATAAACAAATTCTGAAAAGGGAAAATACGATGAAAACCATTATCAGTATAACCAATGCTCACTTTTCAATTTACACTAAAAATAATTTGACACTAGTTATCATGCAAATATTTATTACGCTCAAAGGACAACATTGTATTTTATTTTCAAGACATTTTTATTGTCATTCGGAAAGACGACGCCACATCCGCGTTTTCCATTCAGGTTGGTATTTGTAATATTGGATGCACAGCAATCTCAATTATTCTTATTGCAAATAAATCCCGCTTATCGCAAATCAACAAGCGTATAATGTTAAATAACAGGTCATACATACAATAGTTTGCTAATTATACGTGTATCAATATTGGCCACACACTCAATCTGTAAGAATATATAGCAGAACAGCCATGACAGTGATTGTTTCAATGTTTTTAGAGGGTCGGTAATTATACGGAGCAATGGTTATATCAAATTAAGATTTTGGTGAGTTATCGGCTTTGTTTCTTGTGTCTTCTAGTTCAGATATTAACAGACACGATAGCAATAGCTCTTGCATGGGGAATGTACAAGGGTTATTAATTATCCGAAATTACGTTAAAGGTATAGATCCACGAAGCAAATGCATGTATGATTCTTTTACCAAATTAACGGATCTAAATCAATCTCTGAGATTATTTGGACTTAAATCATTGACAATCCCAAACCTATTTCAATAACATATTATGTGAGATAAAAAATATAATACAATAATCAATCCGCCTTTTAGTCACGATCACTTTCACTTGTGTTATGGAATAATCATGACTTGCGATGGGAATGGTTCCATTTGCTGTCCAGTGCTTCGATCGATCTTCGTCAAAATGCCAGAGACTTCGTACAGAGGTCATCGCAATTCAAACGCAACACTTAAGTTTTCCTCGATTAGTTTCTATATTTCTAGATTATTTATCACCGGATTTCATCAAAATTTTGAATTCGAACTAACAAATCAGTGTCTAATAGCACCTAAAAATGTAATTCAAATCAATCATCAATTCGATGTTAATCATTAAACTAGCAATGTCAATCTTAAAGAGAAGAAAAAATGACCCTATAAAAAATGTTTACTTTAGTTTAAAACATTAACAGTTACTAAAAAAATACTAAATAAGAATAAGTATTCGTATCTGGTTTTGTCAGTATCATATACAAGTATTCCACTAATTGCTTCAAGACAAGTTGACACATGTATGTCATCGAGTACCAATGATAGTGGAATGCAAGTTGAAATGGTTGAACGTTCCCAAATACGGCTCTCCGTGCAGGGTTGAACATCGTTGATTCCTAAAGATTGTTTCGTATTTGTGCGTTGTTTCTCGTTCTTCTGTGTCGTGTTGGTCTTTTTGGCAATGTGTGTCTTGTCATATTGGACTGCATGCTATATTAAGGCTTCTCTGTTGCTGGTGTAGATGAAGTTTCTTTTTCGTTCTTAGTTGTAATGGAATTGATGGGATCTGTTCAATTTGCTTTTCAAGCAATCCTTATCAAACGTTCAGTAACTATCACACTTATATGATAATACGTGTCGGGATTATATAGCATTAAGCTAAACATATGTAATTTGTATTTAAATACAATAATTTCATTATTTTCCTGATATTTAGGGCATTTGTACTTTTAAATTTTAAATTTTGTATCGCTTCCGGAAAATATAACGCACAAGTTTATCGTAAATAAAGCAAAAATAAACGACTTGCAAAAAGTAGAACGTTTGGAGAGATCTCAATAAATAGCGGTTATAAATTAAAATGAGTATTTTTATATTTTATTTTCAAAGTATCCAAACGAAATCTTTATAGACATATTATGTTGAACTATTTTCTGCCATTCTAACTTTAAACTCGTACATTCTCTAGTTATCATAAATCTGTGAAAATAAGTGAGGAAAACTGTTACAATATTGGGGACAAAATGGCATAAAGATTTTGAAACAATACGAAGACAACTTAAATTTAATTGTGTATTGAGAGCGTGCAAAGCGCACGCGTAAAAACTCTTCTTAACGGTTTGATGCACATAAACCAAACTCGTGTGTATTTGAGAGTTGAGCTACAGCACGTGCGTTTTCTCATATGATTTGCGCCGTACGCATGCGCAGTTCCGTTATTCACTTGTCAAGAACAACAACAACATTATTATGACGTGTGATTGAAATTAACGGTCCCAGTGTTATAAACGGACGTATCGTAAGTTTTGATAATTCAGATTGCTTTAAAAATAAATGTTTTATTTACCATGCAATGGTCCTGTCAGATTGTATACGCTAGTAGATCAAACACAACCCAATTAAAAACGCGATATAAATTCGGATACTATCTATTCGGATACGAAATGTCATGTCAGCTGGTTTTGTCTGTGTATATGTATCAGGGCCGGCTCCAGAGAGGACATCACTGGGGGGGGGGGCACACAATTTGTTCCATAAATCAAATGCGGGGAGGGGGGGGGGGGGCGGGGCGGACACAAGAAGTCAGTGTATAATGAACGGTCATATATCAATACGTTTACACTTAATATAGGTTATTTCAACATAAAGAAGTAAATATAAAACTCTGTCTGTTAAAGATGTTTAATTTTTATTTAAAATTGTAATTTACATTCAACAGTACAACAAGTAACAAATACACTCTGGCTCCAAATGGTAGGGGGCTGGCAGCTAAGTTTAACCACACTGAGCTGGTAGGTGGACTCTTAACATGACAAGTTCTGAAAATAAAAAGAGAGACAAAAATCCATAGAAATGTAAAATTCAGTTGAATTAACTATGCAAACATTTTATTTCAAAATAAACATAATTACCGTTGGTCTGATCAATATTTCAATTACCATACTTTATCAGAGCATGAACAAATGTGAATATTATTAGTTAAAAATGCAAAAGCTGAAAAAAGTGCACAAACCATTTGATAAAATGTAATTTTAATGCAATTAATATCTACAAGATGTATACATAGCGGAACAGGCTTACAATGTATATTATTTTATGGGCTTTATTTATTGTACTATTAGTATAAAGAACTTTGTTAATACATTAACCCCCTTAATCTTTTTGTTCCTTTATTTCAATACTTAAGAGTAAAACAATTAAAACATACTGAATAAACTTAGCGCAATAAACGCAATTATAATACATTTAAAAAAATTCTTACCTTAGACTCGACAACTTTGGCTCAGAATCAGACTCTGTGTTTTTTGGTTTGTTGAATAGACCTAAAAATAGATCCACTGTTGTTGCCTTTCGCTTCATTTTTATGGAGACAATGCCGTGGTACGCTGTATTATATGCCGCAAGAAAAGTCTCCATATCTTATGTTCCCATGTTTATTACATCTGACAATACAGTGTTAATTGGTATACTTGACATCAAAACAAGGTTCAAGATCATCCAGATGCTTATTTTGTGTAAATGACAGACGCTTTATGTTACCCAGACGTTTAAAATATCTGCCGAAAAGAGAGCATATCGCACTAAAGAGATTCTTGCGACGGTGATAATCGAGTCTTAATGTACAACAGGTGCCCCCCTGTGGATAGTAGGCAGTAAAGTTGGAAGGGGCACTTCTTCTGTCAGAAATCGGGTAAATCGGAACATCTGGCCAACTTTGTTTCACAAAAAAACACTTACAACCCCCCCCCCCCCGGTAAATCCGTGCCTATGTTTTTTATAGTTGCTTACTATTTAGCTTACTATTTCGCGATGACTGGTCAAATTTCGAATAACTAATGCCAAACGTATATTACCTTCATCTAAAATGGACAATGTTTGATTTGATAGATGATTTGTTAGTCCAGGTCCCCTTGTCCAAATAATTAGACCAACTCAACTGATTATTCTCATATTTATAGGAATACAGGTCCCTTTTCTACGTTTTTAATAATTTTGCTTGACTGATGGAAACAATACGGTATCATTTTATTAGTTAATTTTCAATGGCATAGTTTACAAAGAAATTATTTAATTTGCAATGCCATTCTTCTGACTGACACTGTTTTACATTTATAAAATAGTTAACATTATGTACTTATCTAGTTATCATCCATACATAGTTATTGTACAGTTAAATGATTTGTAATTTCATGAATGATTAATGACACTGACTTAAAAAATCCATCTTTAACTTTACATACTTGGAACAATTAGCAAGATTTACTACCAGACAAGCCTCAAAAGGTTGAAGTGTGGGTAAGTTAACATGTCATACTTTCAAGTTCTAAGATTTTGTTGATCTATAATATTAATTATGTGATAGCACCATAAAAGCAAATTGTATTGTTCGAGTACCAAAACAAGTTATGTTGTGTGTGTTTTTTTCTTCAGAAAATGTCTGATTCAGAAGATGATTTTGCCAGTGCTGATGAAGGAGAAATTGCAGGTTTAAAACCTGGTAATATACTGTCTTTGTATACTTCTCTTATAAGCATTGAATGTTTTGTTTATTGTAACAATCAAGAAACAGCAACGTCATAAAAAGGTGCTCTGTTTGATAAATGCTGATCCCCCTGTGGAAGGCTTGTCATAATCACTTCATTAGCTCATATAAGTAAAACTTAGTCTCACATTCAGTGAATTTAAGGTCAAATTGAGGTCAAGTGATGTGTGTGGTCTGGAATAATTGATGGTTGTAAATATCAAATTCTTTGAGTAAGTAGTATTGATGTTAATTGAACAGACAATTTGGGTTACCCAACAATGTTTACCTTCTGAATTAGTCCGAGTCAAAGAAAAGGTCCATGTTGAGGGCAAAATGAGTTCTGGTGATATGGGTGAGTGCAGAGTGTTAATTGATAACATCCATGCAAGTATTAAAGCTCTGTGCAAGCAGTATTAGCATGAACCAATGATTTTTTTAAACAAAAGTAATTTATGACACATGAGTGCAGAAATAACATTTAGGGTTTAAGAAAGCATTTTTTTGTTTTAATAGAATACCTGGGAAATTCTATTTATCATGATTTATTTGGCAAGAAGGGGTTATGAACTTTCAAAAAATGTTTTATTTTTTTAACCCAAAACTGGTACTATGATAATGTGTGGAAGAAATCCACAAATTATCCAAAACATTTATAATTACTGGTATATTGTTTATTCTTTAAAATATATCTCCTCTTTTAACTAGAAATAACACTTTTGATCAGAAAATTAATAGTGAATGATGTTAACATTGTTGTTTTTAAATTTCAATATGCATAGCCTCTTTTCCTGTTTTCACATGTATTAGGCCACAAATTCTTCTCAGCCACTTAAGAGTTATATTTACTTTTTTTAATGAATGAAATCATTTTCAACACTGAGGCATTTAATTAAACGTTTTAGGTCTCAACAACATATAAAGGCAAATAAATTTAGATACATGTATCATGAAGTCAGAACTTCCTTACTAACATGAACATTCTAATTTCTAGGCGGGCACTCTAGCAACCCTGATTTGTTCATATCTTCCTATCAATCTGTTATGTCATCATTTAAGCGTAAAACATTTAATGTTTGCAATAAATTTAAAATAAATAAATGAAGTGATATTGTTTTTGACTAATAAAACCAATGTACTTTAAAAGGGAATATTTTCAAACTTATTTGCATTTTATATTTATACATGAGTAATCCTTTCCTATATTTTTTTTAAACTTTATATTAATTTGATATTTTTTAACCAAAACAAATATTAAGCTGATAGAAGTTTCTAAATAAAAATAAAAAAATAAAAATAAAAATCCTTGCGCCCAAGGATTTTGGCGTTTGAGACTATAACTGATTCATGAGAAATTGATTATTTTATTTGTTTGATCACAAAACAATATTATTTAAATTTCCACAGCTATGTAATAAATTGAATTTAACATTACATTTTGTTTCCACACTTTGTAAAGATATAAAATACAAAACTTTAAGTGTCACTGCTCTTACCTTTTTTAAGATAATTTAACAGGAATCCATTTTCTTCACCTGAAAATGGAATTAAAACTATGACTTTCAGAAATTGTTGTATTCAGATGTTGATAATTTAATGGGTTAATAATTGAAATGTTTGTTGAATGTAGCTGAATGCTTCCGGAAGTATTGTTTTGCCAATAGCGTTTGATATATTACAATAATTATGGCCGATTAAATTCACTTTCCTAGTTGTCCTTTGAAAAATTTGATGAAAAAGTTTACTTGCCCTTCAAGAAAAACTCAGGGAAAGTCGGGCAAAGGAATTACACACACCTGTTGAAAATGATTGCAAATGTCATCGTCTGTTTATAACTAAAAAATAAATGTAATGTCTAAAGATTATTTTTTTTCTCATGATTCTGCAGAAAAAGGCAGTATATCACCATCAATTACTGATATTGAAAAACCAAGTGCGGCTGAAGAGGCCCTTTCTCAAGCGAAAGGGGGAGCTAAAGCAGATGAAGGCGAGCTTAAGCCAACATCAACTAAGTCTGTGAGTGAGAAGGGTGGGAAAGGGAAAAAAGGGAAACGAAGCAAAGCGAAAGGCAAACAACCAGCACAGAAATCCACTGCAAATGAAAATCTAGTCAATGTTACCTCTGCCAAAGTGGAAAATGCTCCTAGCAATGACAGTAAAGATATGAGTAGTTCCAACAAGCCTGAGGCTGATGTGATCTCTTCAAAACCTAAGGATTTTGAAACCAAAAAATATGAAACATCCACAAGTGGTTCTGTTTATGAAGAAGAAACATCTCAGGACACTTATAAAGAACGGAGAATAGAACCAAAGTCAGATACTGATATTCACTCTCACAATCCCCCTGATAATACTCAGAATACACCAGAAAAATCTGATGACCATAAAGAGGAGCCAAGTGACGGGCAACCTGATGCAAGTTTATTGATATCTCCTTCCTCACAAAGTATTCAGAGACCACCTCTTGAACACACTGACAAGGAAGAAGCTGTGTTAGATAAACTGTCTGGAGCAGCCGCTGCAAAGAAGGTGATTCTTTACTTTAAGTTGTAAATCGAAGCTTCACAAATTTAGAAAAGCCATCTATTATTATCCCCCGCCATAGGCGGAGGGATATTGTTTGGCATTGTCCGTCCGTCCGTCCATCCGTCCGGAGCCATATCTTGGAAGTGCTTTGGCGGATTTTATTGAAACTTGGTATGAGTATATATATGGATAAGAGGATGATGCATGCCAAATGTCATTGTACACCATCTGTTAATAACGGAGTTATGGTCCTTTGTATCTTGAAAAAATGCTTTTTTAAGTGTCAAATATAACACTTTTGTGTCCAGAAGCATATTGGCGGGGGGATATCAATTCAACGAATTTGCTTGTACTTGTCCTTGAATTTTCAATCAAACGTTTTTACAATATTCATTTCAACTCCCTTTTCAGCTCTATGAGTTGAACCTTAGCAAAAATGATGTAAAATGCACTTTAATTCTCAATTGCATAGTATTCTTAAGCAAAAAAATTTACATTTCCCTATTTAAGTCACAGCAACTTATCTCAATGCAAAGGGCGCTGTCCCTATTCAAAAACAGGTACATGTAAAAAAAAACATCACTTGTCACCATCATATGTAACCTAAGATCCACACATTCTTGTTTGAAAATTTAGTATATTTATTCTTATAATCTGAGACCATTTGTATTTGTGTAGGAACCATTAAGTATTGTATGCATTATTGTAATGCAAACATTGTGATCTCAGACTTGTATCATTTACAGAATCGAATATCACAGGGTGCCACCAATCATATTGCCATCTCAGGTTAATTCATCTGCATCTTATTCTTAATGCAGTCTGCATAGGGTGATGAGAGAATACTTTATGCTGGCTTTGTTGTTCCTGTGTCACAAAATTGTATGCTCCATATTCCATATGACTGAAAGTGACCTCCTAAATTAGAGTTTGCTGATCTGGGACAAAACTTTCCTCTTTCAATTTTTTAACCAAAAATCTAACTGTAGATGCCCTTGTGGATAAGCAGTCACAATAAGATTATTGTGCTGACTCTTTACCCACATCAATTCAGCCTAGTTACATCATGAAATGTCATTTATATAAGCCCCACTATGGCCAAAACTATTGTTAACCATTTTCTGTTCCTGCTCAGAAGCAAAGTGACAATGACCATATGAAACCAGTATAAAACCAGAACAGTCATTGAGGGACTCACTTGCTGTTCAGGTTTATTGCTGTTTGCTGCTCTTCACTATATAAGGGTTGTAAATGGAGTCTTTAAGACTTGATTTGGTATGAAAAGTACTTAATTTAAGTCGATCACGAAAGTGACTACAACTATATCAAAATGCCTTTCTAAGTGGTAAAGGGTTTAATAAGCTCTACTATGTACATACCTAATTTTTCTTTACTTAACATTTCAGAGTGGCTGGGGGTGGGGCTGGGGATCCTCATTGCTGGAGGTTGCCTCGAGCTCTGTGGCCACATTCACTAAAGAAGTTGGTAGGACACATTTATAGAACTTTTGTTAACACCATCTTGTATAAAAAAACTCTGTCATTGTTGTTATATTTATCTGTTGTTTTTTTTAATTGGTTGACAAAAGTTGTTGTTTTTTTTTTAAAGATAAAGACATATAGTTATCTGTGAGCCTTTAAAAATGAGTTTAGTGGTAGTAGGTGGGTAATTGTATTTTACTTTGACAATTGTTAAGACTAGTGAAATGAATAAACAGGTCAATTTATTGACATGGTCAGAAAATGGAGATGTAGAAAACATAAGATTCGTACATTTTTTATACATCTATGAAAATGCACATCATGTTAGCTAGAAACTCATTCACATTCACATGAACAATTACTCTACAATTAAATTAATAATTTAATAGTTATTGCCCTTTAATATTTGTTCATATTCAATTTTTGCCTCAAATACGTATTGGTCAACCAGATAACACAGGACTATTGTAGAAGTCATGGGCTGATAAAATTTTTGTCAAATAATCATGACAAACTGAGCCAGGACATTACCATTGTGATGTTGTCTGTATTTTAGCAAGGATTTATCTTTCATGTATTATATACATTCATTGTCCCTTACTTTATTATTTAGTTTAAACCTATTTATTTTAGCTTGATTGCATCGAAAGCCTAAGGCTTATATAAACGCTCTCGAGTCTGTTTCGTTAGAACCAGTACTTGTTGTCTTTGGGGGAGATCTAAAGAACGCTCCCACGGTGGGGATCGAACCCTTGACCTCCCGGTCGCTAGGCGGACACCATATCCATTACACCACGGCGACTTTATTATTTATTACTATGATGTCTTTAAAGTTTAATATGACACCTAGCTATTACCAACAAATAGCTAAATTGCCAAAAGAGTGGATGTATAAGAAACTGCTGATGTATATACACTTATCAATAAATGTTAAATCATATTTATATAGACAGGCAGTTAAAATCCTTTTCTATTTTTTACATCAATTAAATTGTTTTAACAATTTTTTTTTGACTTATATAAAAAGAAAAGAAAAAGCACACATTTAAAGTAGTTTATTAAATAATGATAGCATAAATTTTTGTACTGGAGTGGATACCTTAAATACACAGATTTTGTAATGATTAATTGATTAATTAGATACTAAAATTTCTGATTTATTAACAAACACTTTGAGTGGTTATTACAACCAATAGTGAGTAGGTGAATTGCCTCCCTTTATGGGATTGAAATACTGATGCGAAACAATAAATATGTCAACAAAAGTTTCCTTTCTCTTCAGGTGAGGGTCTTCACACTGTGATGGAGACTGTAGAGTCAACATTGAATGTCCCCAGTCCAGAGGATCTCGTGCGGAAGAAGGCGTCATCCTGTGAAGATGCTGAAGTTGCCAGCACTGAGGGAGAGACAGGTTGGCTTGAATTGATGTGTCAAGTCATTTTTTAATCTTTTTTAAAAGGCCTTCGGCCCAAAAAACATTCATTATAACTTACTTTAAAATCATATCAGAGTTGTGTCTAGAACATGTTTATACATAATTATATAATAGTCGAATTAATAAAGCAATAAACATGAATAAGGTATTGATTTTTTTAGCTCGGCTGTTTTCGGAGAAAACCCGATGTATTGTCATAGCCAGCTCGTCGTGTCGTGTCTTTCCGCCGTCCGGCATCTGCCATGCTAAAACCTTAACATTGGCACTAAAATCAAAGTGCTTCCACCTACAACTTTGAAACTTCATATGTAGATGCACCTTGATAAGGTCTTCACGCCACACCCATTTTTGGGTAACAAGGTCAAAGGTCAAGGTCACTGTGACCTCTTAAAAAAAAAATTCTGACAAGCTTTCATTTATTAAAAACTGAACCCGCAGCGGAGCGTTGGCACCCGTTATGCGGTGCTCTTGTTTAGATCTGAACATAGTTGTGGTAAGCACATATCCACACACACACACACAAATATACACAAACAACAAAAGGATACAAACAAAACAGATCTTGTGTTTATATGTCAAAAGTATTTGATTTAATTATTGATATTTTTCAGATAAAATATATATGCATAACTTTTAAGCTCGGCTGTTTTCGGAGAAAACCAGAGGTATTGTCATAGCCAGCTCGTTGTCCGACGTCAGCCGTCCGCCGTAGGCGTCGTGCAAAAACCTTAACATTGGCTCTAAAATCAAAGTGCCTCTACCTACAACTTTGAAACTTCACATGTAGATGCACCTTGATGAGTTCTACACGCCACACCCAATTTTGGGTCAGTAGGTCAAAGGTCGAGGTCACTGTGACCTCTAAAAAAAAAAAAAAAATTCTGACAAGCTTTCGCAGCCAAGCATTGGCACCCGTTATGCGGTGCTCTTTTTTAAAATAGCTTCATCATTAGAGCTCATTAATTATAAAAAAATAGACCAATAACTTATACAATTAGTAAAATGATGTACACACAATGAATAGCTACCACCTTCTCCCAACACAATTCATTTATTTGTGTTTTTATTTACACTTGGTCAGAACATTTATTCTAATCATCTATTTCATCAGTTCAGAAATAGCTCCAGTCTGTTGAAAAACATGGCCATCAGCTAAGTAAAACCTTTTTAGCACTCTAAAAGTTACATTATTTTTTTTTATAGTTCAATCTTCTTGAAACTAATTGGTCAGAACATTTGTTCTGATGATATCTTGGGGCTGCACTGAGCTGGTCAGTTCCGTTGTATAACAGGATAACAGGTGAGCGACTTTGGGCTTTTCAGGTCTTTTTTTTGTATCATAGCTTTGAGGCAAACAATGTTATCAACTGTCAAGTACTGACGTCTGAAGCCAGCATGCGATTCGTCGCTTTTATGAATGTTCTCTGCCCAAGAGTGTAAACGTTTATTAATTATCTCAGAAAATTCTTTGTACATCGTATTTCTTTGTACAACAGAAATGCCCCTGTAGTTTCCAGGGTCATTGGTTGTACTGATTTAAAAATAGGACATATTATGCTGGTTCCGCTTTATTGTGGAAAATTACTTTAATACTTGCAGTCTGTTAAGGTTTTATGCTGTTTGCTGCTCATCAGTATCTAAGAGTTGAAAATGAAGCCTTAAAAACTTGAATCTAGTAAAAAAGGTCTTAAATTAAATGTGACTTTCTAAGGGACTACATACACATCAAAATACGTATCTAAGGGGTAAAGGGTTAATGTTAGTACGTTAGATTTTCCTTCTGGACATCGATGAATTGTTTCTTGTATCATACTGTTGTTTTCTTTCACGACGTTAAAAGTCTTAAAGCTTACTCTTACAGATAGATTTAAATTCATTGTTGCTGATACAACAGATTTCAATTCAATGGCAGATGATATAGGGAAATGATTGGAATCATCTCTATCTAATACTAAAAAATCTTTTAAATATTTATTAAAAAGTTCTGGTGACGCTATCATGTACTCAAATAGCTTGTTCCGTCATTTGAGAAACAAGTGAATTGGCCATTTTTAGCTCCACTATTATATATGAAATATATATAGTGGAGCTATCCTACTCACGTCGGCGTTAGCGTTCCCGTTAGCGTTAGCGTGCAAATGTGTAAGTTTGCGTACTACCCCAAATATTTCCTATGTCCTTTGACATATTGCTTTTATATTTTGCATGCTTCTTAACCAACATGACCCCAATCTATAAACAAGAGCAGACAACTTTATCAAGCATTTTGACAGAATTAATGCCCCTTTTATACTTAGAATATGGATATTATTGATAAATCTATGTTAAAGTTTGCGTACCACCTCAAATATTTTCTATCTCCTTTGACATATTGCTTTCATATTTTGCATACTTCTTTACCAACATGATCCCAATCTATAAACAAGAGCAGACAACTGTATCAAGCATTTTGACAGAATTATTGCCCCTTTTATACTTAGATAATTGAACACTTTGCTTAAATTGCCATAACTTCTTTATTTATGATCACATTTGATTCATACTTTGACAAAACAACACTTACCTGACATACCACAATGAACTCCACCCAAACCATCCCCCATGCCCCACCCCAGAATACCCCCCCCCCCCCCCCCCCAAAAAAAAAAAAATATAAATTTTGATGGCTTACATTATACTGTCAAGCACTCGAATAGCGCGCTGTCCTCTGACAGCTCTTGTTAAGGTCAAGGTCACTGTGACCTCTAAAAAAAACAAGAGCACTGCATAACGGGTGCCACGCTCAGCTACAGATGCAGTTTTGAATAAATGAAAGCTTGTCAGAATTTTTTTTTTTTTTTTTTTTTAGAGGTCACAGTGACCTTGACCTTTGACCTAGTGACCCCAAAATGGGTGTGGCGTGTATAACTCATCAAGGTGCATCTACATAATGAAGTAGGTGGAAGCACTTTGATTTTAGAGCCAATGTAAAGGTTTTAGCACGACGCGGACGGCAGACGACAAGCTGGCTATGACAATACCTCGGTTTTTCTCCAAAAACGCCGAGCTAAAAAAAATTCTTACAAGCTTTCATTTATTCAAAACTGCACCCGCAGCCGAGCGTTGGCACCCGTTATGCGGTGTTCTTGTTTCAAGACGTACAACTACTAGACAAATTTGGAAAGCATTATTTGCTTGCAGACAAGCAGAATTGTGCAATCACTCAACTTGTTTTTGAACAATTGAATAATTAAAATATTTCAACACTCCTAGTGGCCAATAAAAAAAGTCATTCTGATATGTGATATTTTTTTCTGCACCAAATCATAACTCCAACTTTTTTTTATTTGATTAGAACAACTAAGGTCAACTTGTAATAATACCTTATGTAAAACATTTTCTCGTTCAGAGACTGCAGCAGAAACTCTCGCAGACAGTGACTCAGAATCAGCAGAGAAGGATCAGCCCGGTTCCCAGTTAGTTTCAGTGACAGAGCAACCAGGAGACTCAGAGGCTGAAAACCAATCTATGGCGTCTGAAAACAAGTCAGAAAAAAATCAGTCCAGTGGATGGTTTTCCTCGTGGGGAGTGTCCAATATTACAAAAATGGTGGGAAGCACAGTAAGTCACTGTCACAATGCTTGCTTAAAGTTTATTTTAGCTGTACATAGATATAGCAAACTCTTTTTTATGACACAAATTCAAACAATACATTGATTATATTAGATAACAAATATTTCAATGCTAAAGATAAAGAATATTAAAAGACTTTTTTTCTTTTCTGGGATAATACTATCAGTAAGTTTTATTTTTAGTTAATGGAAACAATTAGTATTTTCATTAGTGCTAGATTGATTAATATTGAATATTATTTCAATCACACCGATTAAAAAAAGTTGATCATTGAAAAAATTATTATAGAGGATCATTTTCAGTTTTTTGTCATTAATCATTTACTTAAAACACTTGCCATTATATCATCCCAACCCTCAATGTCTCTATAAAATTCAGCGTAATTTGCAAAATCTTATCAGTTCTGTTAAATCATTATTTGATAACGATTTTTCTTTTGCTTCTTCAGTGGCCAATTTCCTTATAATATGAAATGTGTTATGTTGGCAATAATAATTTGGTTCCAAAGCATTTATTAAAGAAATCTATAAATATAATGTCACACAAAGTGACAGACTGTTTATAAGGGATGAATGTATTATTGATCACAAAATAAGGTTGATAAAGTGTATCAACTCCTTTCCAATATAAATTTAATTATCTCTCTACTATTATCTCATTACAGAGCAAACACCTTGTCACAGGCAGCTTGGATGCACTCGAATCGCTCGGCAAAAAATCATTCGAGGCAATAAAGGAGAGAGACCCGGGCCTTAAGAAGACACGGGGGTTTCTACATGACAGGGGAGACAAGCCAAATCTGTCCGCTGTACTGCGTGAGGCAAAGGAGCAGGAAGAGAAACGTGTCAAGCATGAGAAAGAAACCGAAGAGGCCCGCAAGGCTCACTTTGGATCTCTTTTTGACGAGTTTCAAGGTAGGCCTAGTGTTTTGTAGCCCAGAATTGTTCAAACGTGAGCTTGACGCAGTAGTCCTGATATTGTCTCCAAAGACATACTAATTGGTGAGAAACGTTATATTTCTGCTGGACTGTGAATAATCCAAATAGTGCCTTTTTGATCGGCATCTTGCAAAAATGGGTATTGTGCCTTATGCAATCAGCATAGTTCTAGATCAGCCTGCACATTTGCACAGTCAGGTTAGACTGTCTGCAAAATTAATAAGACCACAAAATTGTGCATTACTTTACAGTGGACAGGGTAGCTCCTCACCAGACTGTGCAAATGGACAGGTTGGTCTGGAGCTACGCTAGCCACATATGGCGTGAGACCTATTTTTGCATGATGCAGGTCATGCCAATATTTTGTTTTGTATTGTTCTCTTATTATTTTATACAAATAAGTAGTTTTTTAGGGTCCTCTGTATATATTGATGCATGACTATGACTATATGTAGTACATGCTACAGAACACATACACTATAACAGTCAGTGAAAATAGACTCATAGCCCTGCACTATTCAAGTCCATCTGCTACTTGTCTGCTCACATCTATTGAGTTTTAAACATAGCAACTGCACACCCTCCCAGCATACTATTTTTCACAAACTAGAAGATGTTTTTTTTAGCAAAGATAAAATTGCATTTTGCTATTTCTAGCTTATTGAATAAGTATATGTTGTTTGGACAAAAAGAGACAATTTGTATGCCCCCGATGGAGGGCATATAGTGATCGGAGAGTCCGTCCGTCTGTCTGTCTTTCAGTCACACTTTGCGTTTAGGTTTCAAAAAATGCTCATAACTTCTATGTCGCTTTAGATGTAACCTTCATATTTGGTATGCATGTGTATATGGACAAGGCCTTTCCATACGCACCCAAATTTTGACCCCTTTGACTTTCACCTTGAACTTAGGGTCCGCGTTTAGGTTTCAAAATCTGCGTTTAGGTTTCGAAAAATGCTCATAACATCTATGGCGCTTCAGGTGTAACCTTCATATTTGGTATGCATGTGTTTATGGACAAGGCCTTTCCATACGCACACAAATTTTGACCCCTTTGACCTTGACCTTGAACTTAGGGTCCGCGTTTAGGTTTCAAAATCTGCGTTTAGGTTTCGAAAAATGCTAATAACTTCTATGTCGCTTCAGATGTAACCTTCATATTTGGTATGCATGTGCAAATGGACAAGGCCTTTCCATACGCTTACAAATTTTGACCCCTTTGACCTTCACCTTGAAATTAGGGTCCGCGTTTAGGTTTCAAAATCTGCGTTAAGGTTTCAAAAAAGGCTCATAACTTCTGTCACTTCAGATGTAACCTTCATATTTGGTATGCATGTGTATATGGACAAGGCTTTTCCATATGCTCACAAATTTTGACCCCTTTGACCTTGACCTTGAACTTAGGGTCCGCGTTTAGGTTTTGAAATCTGTGTTTAGGTTTCGAAAAATGCTCATAACTTCTATGTCGCTTCAGATGTAACCTTCATATTTGGTATGCATGTGTGTATGGACAAGGCCTTTCCATGCGCACACAAATTTTGACCCTTTGACCTTGACCTTTAACTTATGGTCCGTGTTTCGAAATCTGCGTTTAGGTTTTGAAAAATGCTCACAACTCCTATCAAAGCGTTTTTCGGGGACATATGTCATCAGATGGAGACAGCTCTTGTTTTATTTACTGCCTTGTCTTATCAAAATGACTACATTTGCCAAGATTAAATAAGCATTTTGACTTTTTGTATGATAGCAGTAAATATGACATATTACATGATTTTTCCCTTTTGGGTTGTTTTTTTTTCCAAGAAAAGTTAAGCTGGTCTACTTGTCAGCATATTGAGTTATTGTAATGAAACTTAGTACATATTAGATTCAAATGTTGCTTGGCATATGGGATGGGTAGGGTCGAGGACTGGAACGTCAACAATTTAGCTTTTTTAATGAAACATCAGTAGCAGAGATAAACTAGAGCCAGAACTTGCTGGAAATTGCTCATGGGGTGTCCTGATTTCTTACCATTACTAAATATAGAACATGGATTCCACTTAATAATTTAAAGCCAATTCTAACTATTTTCATGGAGCTGCAATGATGGATACTTTGCATCAAAATGTCATATAGTTTTTCAATTGTAATGTAAATACAGACTTAGATACTTGACATCGAGACTATTTAAAGGGTGAGTAAAATCAAGTGGGTCCTGGGATTTCTTTTTTCCATAGTAAGAGAATACGAAATAACATGATAATGCCACAGTAAATAAGTTATTTAATTACATTCTATTTGAAACAAATTGCTTAAAAAAACATGAAAAGCACAAGAAATTATTGGTTTAAAGTTGCCCTTAAACCTAAAACCAGTTGTTATGTTTCTCAGAAATTACCCATCCATGGGCATTGGATGATAAGATCAATAGTGAATGACCTGTTATTAATGCCCTTCCATTGTGTGATATACATGTATCAGGTGGGGCTCAGAACGCTCATACAGAGCCAGGCATTTTCCAAGAAATTGATCTATATGGAATTATAGGATCACTTTTTCACCTCAGTAAATAAAAAACAAAAACAGTGACAAGTCAAACAAAATTCTTTAAATTCTTAGCAAAACCTCATTATCACTTGACCTTGGACACTAAGATTTCAAAACAAGTAAAAATTTGAACAAAATTGTAAACCAAATCCAAAAATCACTTGGCCTATAAAAATGAGATAGGACACTAGTTGCTTGTCAAAGAAAATTTCTTCACAAACGCTTAACCATTTGATGCTCATAAGAAAAGTAAAAATTGCTCTGTACAACAGGCATTAAACCAGAACAACCTGAAAGTAACTCGCAGTCTGTTCTGGTTTTATGCTGTTTACTATGCATCAATACTTTAGGGTTGGAAATGAAGGCTTTTAAACTTTAATATATTATCAAAGGTCTTAAATTAAATTTGCTTTTCTAAAGGACTACAAATTCATCAAAGTGCATATCTGACTGGTAAATGGTTGAAATCACTTGTTATTTTTGCAGGACTTGCCCATCTGGAGGCTTTGGAGATGCTATCCAACCAGTGTGAGAAGCGTGTGAACACCCTCCTGGGTAGCCTGCCCCCTGACATGCTGGGTAAACTCAAGCCCCTCCTCCTCCAGGTAAAAGCCCATTGTGAAATAGGAGAGGAACTGGAAGAGGAGGAGGAACAGGAGTTTACCATCCTTGTCATTGATCTTATAAAGCAGCTCAATGTGGGTGTTACAGCTGACAAACTTATAAAGGTAACATTGAGACGTGTATTAGAGCATATCATTATGGGCATTACAGCTGACAAACTTATAAAGGTAACATTGAAATGTGAATAAGAGCATATCAATGTGATCGTTTCAGCTGACAACAGGGCTTGAATTACTTTTTTTTTTCAACTCGCAAAAAATTGCTAGTTGTTAATATTTCAACTCGCATTTTTTATTTCCAACTCGCAATACAAGTTTTCATAATAATGCATCCTTTGGTTGATAAAAAGTGATTGGCGATGTTCACTAAGCACTGAAAGGATGGACCTATGTTTATTTTAACTAAAAACTTCAAAGCAACATTGTAACACAATTGAGTGTAAAGAGTATTTTTTTTTATATCAGTTATATCATCCAAAGTTAATGCCTCGGTCCATATGGGGCGACATCTGGCCTTTTGCTACTGTTGCCACTGATCCACCACCTATTCACAGCTCTGCGTGGCTGGAACCCCTCATTATCTCTGATAGAGATTCGCATTAATTGGTCCATCCTTTCAGTGCTTAGTGAACATCGCCAATCACTTTTTATCCTTTTCATAACAGAAAAGCATCTTTCACACTCAGCATTGCTGAGGGGGTAGAGACCAATCAGATGAATCGCAGAACATCTTACACACATTGCCGTCTTGGTCTCTCTCCGTGTTCAAAGTTATTTTTAGCTCGTCTTCCCATTTCTTAACTGTTTTGGCATTTCTTTTTATCTGGTTCGGCCTCGGCTTTTTTGTCTTCCACAGAGGAGACGGAGGAATTCGCCACAAAAAAGCTAGTTATTTTTTTAGTAGACGACATTTTTGAGTTTTTAAATCGTCTGCTAAACGTGTTCCGTCTATTTATAAGAATGAGGAATTAACGAAATGAGCTTCGTTTTAAAAAAAACTTCATACTGAATAACTATCGCCAATTTTCACTTAAGAAGGGAATAACATACTTTCAATTGCAATAATATAATTTTCAATGTTCTTTACTAACTATATCGGCAGAAAGATACAGTGCAGAGCGTAAATATATTTTAAAAAATATTTCGTAAAATTATTTCTGCTAGAACGGAAGTAACCGCTGAAATACATTATGCAAATTAGGGTAATTCCAATTTTCAGATCTATTTTTAGATCGAAACTAGACGGGGTTTAATTATTTTCGTACTTGGTCGGAAGACTTTCGATCGGCGAACAAATCTTGTAATGTATTTAATCCAAGATCTTTAAGCACCTTGTTTGTTTTTTCCCCAACTCGCAAAAAATGGCGAGTATCTAAATGTTGCACTCGCATTTTAGACGTGTTTTTTAAAATGTACTCGCAAATGGCCTGTTTGCGAGTGCTTAATTCGAGCCCTGTGACAAACTCATAAAGGTAACATTGAGATGTGTATACCAGCATATCAATGTCGGATTTATAGCTGACAAACTCATAAAGGTTACATTGAGATGTGTATAAGAGCATATCTATATTGGCGTTACAGCTGACAAACTCATAAAGGTAACATTGAGATGTGTATGAGAGCATATCAATGTGGGCGTTACAGCTGACAAACTCATTAAGGTAACAGTGAAATGTGCATAAGAGCATATTAATATGAGCGTTACAGCTGACAAACTCATTAAGGTAACAGTGAAATGTGTATAAGAGCATATTAATATGAGCGTTACAGCTGACAAACTCGTAAAGGTAACATTGAGATGTGTATTAGAGTGTAACAGCTCAATGTCTGCATTACAGCTGACTTACGCATGAAGTAACATTAAGATGTGTTTTAGAGAATTAGTTGCAAAGTCATAAACAGCTCAATGTTGGTGTTACAGCAGTCAAACTCATAACGGGTAAGATTGAAATGTGTATTAGAGTACATGCATAAGTTGCATAGTAATGAGTGTAGGTCTGTTTTTTATGTGCACAATTTTTTTTGATAAGATAAATAACAATATTTATTGATTGATATTTTCGAATGTTGTACAGAAAATATTGTAATGCAAGATTTGAGAGTTCCTGTGGTCAAAATAATATCAGCACATCCTTGAGCCAAGTTAAACTTTTAGTTTAAATATATTTCTTGATTGCATTGAAAGCCTTAGGCTTATCAAAGCACTCTCAAGTCTGTTATATCAGGTAGAAGCAGTACTTGGTATCTTTTGAGAAGATCTGAAGAACTCTACTACAGTGACCCCCTGGTCACTAGACGAACGAAATACCAACTATTCCACAGCCATCTCTTCACTGTTAAATAGAGCCTTTAAGATTTTCATGTACATGTAATTATAAGAGTTAATTCAGTCAAGTGATAAAGTAAAAATTCAGTCTTGCTGGATCAGAAAGCAGACTTTCAGGACTTGGGTTTATGTGGTTTTGTGAATTAAGAGCATATGTTCTTGGACAATCGGCGTACAGAATTCGAACCAAAGGCAAACTTTCTGTTGTCATTGGCTCCAATATGAGACTTCATTAGCACTTTGCCTCAATATCTTATCTGAAGGGACTAAGTGTTACATTTGCAACATTTAAAACTTACAACAATTGCTACAAACAGTGAAGCTGTGTTTCATTAGTCATTGAAATCTCACTGACCCTTAGTTGTTAATGAGAAGTGAACGAGCCGTCATTTGTTCAAACAACAATTCCAAGAATTTGACCGTAATATTATTATTGGTGTTTATTTTTAAGTCAAGTTAATTTTAAGTAAATATTTATAATAATCAATGTCACTAATGTTTTAATACATTCTAAGTTTCTTTTAAAATGTGCTTTAATTATGATGTAATTATCTATGAAATGTTATTTATTTATTTATATTATTTAATTGAGTACTCATTAATATGATGCTCGGGGAAATATTTACAATTGCAGTGTAAGAAGGTGTCCTTAAGAATTATGCTCTTTTGGTTTCAGGCTCATGACAAAGTTGTGGAGAACCTCCAGTCAATAGAAAGTGAACCCAAGACCACAGATGCACAGGTGAAAGTGATTTATATGAGCATTGATCTGGGAAAATGGGGCTTAATGCATCTTCCTCAGATTAACCTGTGCAGTCTGAACATTTTTAACACTCAAGTCACTAATTATTTTAACATACTACCATATTACCATTATGTGAAGTGGGAATAATACATAAATCTTGAAATTGACTTTTATATCAAACATACATTATATGGAGTTATACCTGTTGTAATAACTATTTTTGACAAAGTTGAAAAGACAATATCCTTTGTAATTGAATTATTTAAATTGATCTTACTTAATAAAATGAATGTTAGATGGATTCAATTTAATCCTCAAAAACCTATGGTTTTTAATATACGGTTAACATAATAAGAAATACATTCAGTGTTCATGAAAAAGTCTTTGAAAGTGTGTATTATAATCAAAGTACAGACGGAATATTACAAGAATAAATTCAGAATATGAAATGAACAGTTTTGTTTGAGAAAATACCAAAGTTATGTCCATTCCAAGTTTGTGAACAGCTTTGTTTGAGAAAATCACCAAAATGATGTCCATTAAAATGTTAATGTCTTATCATACTTCACATAGCACATTCAAATGTTAATGTCTTATCATACTTCACATAGCACATTCTATTATCATACTTCACATAGCACATTCTATTTTGTTCTATTTGAAGGTGATTCATCAGATTGCCATCAGCTGCTTGGCAGAGTTCACTTCAAAAAGCATCGAACAGTTTCACAAGTCAGGGGAGCTTATCTTGCTAAGCCAGACACAGTTGTCTGACTTTGTCAAAGCCAGTGAAACCCTTTTGAAGTAAGTTTGAGAGCAAATGCTGTTTTGGATAAAGGTCATGTAAAATTGCATAAATAAAATGTTAGAATTAGTACTTAAAATGAACTTGATAAGGACACATGTATTATTCTATTTTGTTCTGCCCTTTTAAATTATCAAGTGATGTTTTTGATATTGATAACAAAAATTGTGTTCAATTTATCAACTTTTGATCTAATTAGAGAAATTGAATATTAAGGAGATCTTATGCAGTTAAAATAGTTCAGGTCTTAAATAAATGCTTTGCATTGATATCCTTTCGATTAGAAATATTTATCTCACCAGATGACAATATAATTTCAGGTTACATTACATATTTTTTCCTACATCATTTGACCAGTGAACCTTTTAGCTGCTAGGCAGGCTATTAAGTACAGAGGAAACCCTTTATACCATTTTTATGGTGTAGAGAACAGTGTTAAATCTTAATTAGACACATGATGTTTGATTGCACATTGTTTAGATTTTTAACTTGATGTTTTACGGCAATATACATAGAGATTCTGAAAGTATTGCCACTTTAAATTTCTCTTTCACAAATTATATAAGCAAGGTCAAACAGGTCTGAAACGCATGTAGATTTGTCTGATGAAGACATAGAGAATAACGGTTTACTTTCCAGTTGTTGTATGATATCAGGTGAGGCTTTTATTTGACCAAGCCTGTATACAACCAAAGGGCAGTATCCTGACGTTCTATTTGTCATACTTCTACGTTTAAAGAAATAATAAAATCTAATCTCCAAGACACTTGATTTTTAGGAATGAATTTGTTTACGACGTTTCATGTGTAAGTCATGATGTCATGCGCACTTGTGATTTATTTTTGTACAATATGTGTTTTGCTGTTTTTTTTGTTGCATTTTTGGTCTAAAATATATTACATCTTGGTATCAACTTGTTTGTTTTGTTCAATCTGATTTTCTTTTACCAAAATGATGACTTTATAGTTGATTCTGAGTAATATGACCTACCTCCAAACATGGAGAGTTATAAACCCTGTTAGAGTGATTATTATGATTATTAAAAAAATATATTAGGAACCTTTATATCTGTGAAATATCTAGTGTTATAATATAAAATCAAACTGATCAAAGAGTTGCTCCATTGTTTACAATGATATGATTTTAATATTGATGTTGTTATGCTTTAACTTAGTAATGACATAACAAAATTAAAAACAAAATAACAGAATTCATTGTTGTGCAATCCAATCTAAATGGTTAATAATAATTTATTTAACAAAAAATGTAGGTATTTGTGTTCTGACATAATGAACAATGTAGGTAACCTTTTGCATATCAATATTCAAGTTCCCTTATAATAAAAAATCCCTCTTAATTGGAATTTTAGCATCCGAAAGCATCTAGAAGGGTTTCACTGTACATGTATATTGTTTATCTATTTCATTTTTTTTCCAGGTTGACCAAGGTCTTGTGTACTGAGGTCAGCATTTTGTCAACTAAGTTCACAGGAATCTTGAATAAACAGGTAAAATTAGAAAAGGGGATATAAATACAAAGTTCACATTGTGTTTAACCTCTAGAAAATATATATATATATATTTCTTGCATCACGCACTAATATACAATATTTTGATAATTGATTCAATTACTTCCTTTGAATGTACATATCTCATTAATATAACAGACCTTTTATGAAAGCTTGTAAATTAATGGAAACAACTATGAATGGAAATTTATTATATTTTAGTTATTGTGAATACTTGGTTATTGTTCAATTCTGATGGCTTTTAGTGCCAAGCAAATAAACTGATTGGTATTCAAAACTTACATTTTATTCTTTTTATCCCATAATGTTCGCATTATTTGTTTCTGTCTTCTGTGGAAAGGAAGCTAAAGAAATTGGTTTTTGTTACACAACAATAAAACATTAAATGACATTATGTAAATAAATAAAAATGACGTCAATTTACTGCAAGTATTTGGTATATTTCCACATTGTTGAATACATCCAAATTTATCACATGGGCGTTATTTTGTAAGTGCTGGTATGAAGATGCAACGTTCATTTTTAAAAAGAACGAAATGGATATTAAATGATTTATTGTTATTACTTTGTTGTTTGTTTTTACAGGAATCCAAGGATGAGATTAAAATAAATCACCTCGTTACCAACATTTATCTTGAGGTAAGTTTTTAGTGTAGTATTATTTAAGCTTTAACCCCAGCATGCAGTAGGACCTACCACCAGCCAAGTGGGCTGGGTATATCTATGTGTGGAGATCAGGAGGTCTAATGATTGTTGAAATGTAAATAATACTAAAAGCACATGTGTAGATCAGCTTATTTCACAGCAAACACTCCTCTGAAACCCTAGTATCAGAGGTATTATATTTGGTATGTTGCATACGCGTATGTAACATTGTTAAATGATGCTCTACTTAATGTGTTCAAATGATGCCCCTGGGGTCAAAACTTACCTCGCCCTTTATAAAGGCTTCTTTAACCAAATAACTTAAGAACCTTTTCTTCAACATTAAGGCCCAAATGTGTAATACATGTATTTGGCATGTAAAATTGTATGGTGGTCCTGTATCAATTTTTTTCAAAATCATCTCCATGCAGTCAATCGCTAAACCATGATTCCTATTTGTTTTCATAACTTGAATGCAGTGAACACAACAAATCTCCTGATACCAGAAGGCCCAATAGTTTGATATTTGTTATGTAACATCCATAGTAGTCCTCTACCAAGTTTGCCCAAATTGTGCGGCTGTGGTCAAAATTGGCCCTGCCCTTGGCTAACTTGTTTTTCTCATATGTATATCTAGTTCAAGATTAAAAAAATATCTGAAATAGAAAGGCTTAGAGATTTGATATATACATTAATATTTAAAATCATATGATAGTCCTTTACAAAGTTTGTTCAAACCATGCCCCATGGGTCAAAATTGGACGCACTCTAGGGGTAACTTTTTTCCTTTTATGTATATAAAAAATTAAAAACAAATAATCTGATAACACAAGTCCCATTGGTGTAATTTGTTTCAAATATATATAGTGAACCCTTAAAAAATCTTCTCTCAATCTAAAAAGCTGATAGCTAAATTAATTGCGTACAAAGTTTGCTCAAGGGATTTTCCTGCGCTTTTAACTGCCCACCCAAGTGGTCTAATTATGTATAGAGACTTTAATAAAAAAAGGACGTTTTATATTTGTCCAAGCACAAGGCTCAGGGGTGAGATACTTTGTATGATATTTGTATCATCTCCAGGGCCATTATGGCCCTCTTGTATGATATTTGTATCATCTCCAGGGCCATTATGGCCCTCTTGTTTTGTGTTTTGTGATGGCAGTAAGTCAGCTCAGTATATTTGCTTGTACATTCTTGAAATGTAAAAGTATGTTTATTTAAATTGATGAATAATTAAAATGTTTCCACCTTTTTAGGCCAGTAACAGCAGCTCATATATACAAGATGGTTTCCAGCTTTTATTGCCTGTTCTACAGCAAGTTATTATTGAGGGAAGTGTGGAACCGGATCAGTTATAGAAAGGGACCAAGTTTTACTGCATGTGAGCCAAGAATGGAGGGGGATCAGTAATGGAGTGATATCATATTAGTGATTGATTGGGATCATTCTTTACTGCTAGTGAGCAAATTATGAGCCCATGTCAGCAATATACTGCCAGATCATTTCAGGACTGGGATAACCTTCTCTTGACGTCATGATTGAATACATTGTGGATCACACAACTGGGATCACCATTTTCCTACAAGTCCACATTATAAAAGTTAGAAAACAGATCAGTTGTACACTGGGATCACAATCATGTCATTGAATGTTTAGCTGACACAACTTGTTTTATACTAGTATTACTAGTACTCATTAGAATGCATTTTCTGCTTGTTCCTCTTTGTTTACTCAGGAATGTTCCTTTTATGATTTACTTCATCTTTTTGTCTTTATCCTTTATCTTTCCCAATAAAACAGAACACTGTCTAGTGAATCACTAGCTTTGGTTAGTGGCTCAAGTTTTGATGAGGTGCAAATAAGCCTTTTTGTATACTGTACATCTTTGTCACATCATCTTTATCTTAATGATTGACAAAAATGCAGTTTAAACAGTTTAAAAAGTCATTTAAACCAATGTTATTATACTAAGTCAGTTTTCTCTGTTTTGAAGTGTGTAAATAAAGCAAAGTTTATGCCATATAGTTTTATTTAGACTTAAGTCTGTGTGATAATCATAGATTCTTATGTAAACAATGCTTAGCAGTATTTCATTGTAAAGAACATTTTTTGTTGAAGAATGCATTTATAAATCAATTATGATTTAGTTGAATATATTTCAGACCGTATGCTACTTACAATAAAACATGATTTAAGTAATCTGTGAATGTTACTTGTTAGATATAAATCAATTGTATTAGTAACAAAACAAAATAAGTTTTGTTAATGTTTTATTTTTACCTATTTTTTTAGATATATTAGATTTCTTTCTTTATATATAAGAATAATTACATAAATATCATTTAGCAATTATTTTTTCTGTGCTATTTCCGGCTAAAACTCTGAACATTTTTATTTCCTGTCAGTGACTTGCAAGAAATGTAATTCCTGTCACTAGCATTACAGTTTATAGTGAGTTACTCCCCTTTGTGTATTTGTATGCAAATTACTTCAAATGCAGTTACAGAATTATTGCCATTTTCTTTAACAAGTTTATGGGTTACATAAATCAGCTATTCAAAAAGGTATCATAGGTATCATAAGTTAACATGTATCTTTCAGACGTACATGGTATACTTAAGAGTATTTTTCAAGAATGCCTTAATTATGCTAGATTGGTCATTGTCAGCTCTGGTGCTACTTACTTGTACCCCGGGTACTCTTAAGTATACTTACATGTTCCCCGGGTACGGTAAATATACTAAAACATACCCGAGAATTTAAACACTTAATCGGTCGGTGTCGGCTATTTTTTTACCTTTATTATGTTCACATTTATGTCTATTTTCTGTTAAATGGCCTCTATATTATCGGAACTCATACTCAAAAAGCATGTTGATGCAGTTTTTTTAAGAGAAGTTTGTTTAAGATGAACAATACCGTATTACGGTAATCGGTAGCGCGTTTTACCACATCGGATTTTGAGTGGAAAAACTACTCGGGTACAGTCTAATATCGTCTGGGTACATTTAAGTATATTTACCGTACCCGAGGTACATATCAGTATACTTAAGAGTACCCGGGGTACATGTGAGTAGTACCCGAGCCGACAATGACCAATCGAACCTTAATTATTTATTGCTTTAAATGTATTTGCAGGTGTCAGATAAATGGTGTAAGTGTATTTGTAAATATGTGCTATTATGTACCCATGTATAGATATTCACGTCCATCGCATTTGCTTCAATCACCTTAATGGTGTTAAGGTTGTAGGTTTATTTATTTCGTTGTGTATAAATTTAAGAGAAACAAGACTATTGCCAAGCAATAAAAGTCCCCTACCCGCTCCACCATTGTCAGAAATTCCACTATTGTCAAAATATTTTTTTTATTTGTTGCCATAGCAACCATAATTTTTGACGTAGGAACAAAATGAAATGATGTGCATAATGTCCATATTGCCATCTATCCATGTTCCAAGTTTCATGAAAAAATATTAAGAACTTTTAAAGTTATCGCAGGATCCAGATAAACACCATTTTCAGCAGTATTTCTAGTCTATTTTTTGCCATAGCAACCATAATTTTAGACGTAGAAACAAAATGAAATGACGTGCATAATGTCCATATTGCCATCTATCCATGTTCCAAGTTTCATGAAAAAATGTTAAGAACTTTTAAAGTTATCGCAGGATCCAGAAAACCACCATTTTCAGCATTATTTGTAGTCTATTAGTTGCCATAGCAACCAGAATTTTTGACTTAGAAACAAAATTAAATGACGTGCATAATGTCCATATTGCCATCTATCCATGTTTCAAGTTAAATGAAAAAATATTAAGAACTTTTAAAGTTATCTTAGGATCCAGGAAAAAACACCATTTTCAGCAGTATTTCTAGTCTATTTGTTGCAATAGCAACCAGAAATTTTGACGTAGGAACAAAATGAAATGACGTGCATAATGTCCATATTGCCATCTATCCATATTCCAAGTTTCATGAAAAAATATTAAGAACTTTTAGAGTTATCGCAGGATCCAAGAAAAAAACACAATTTTCAGCAGTATTTCTAGTCTATTGGTTGCCATAGCAACCACAATTTTTGATGTAGGAACAAAATGAAATGACGTGCATAATGTCCATATTGCCATCTATTTATATTCCAAGTGTCATTAAAAAATATTAAGAACTTTTAGAGTTATCGCAGGATCCAGAAAAGTGTGACGGACTGACGGACGGACGAATACAAAACCAAAAGTCCCCTCCGGTGAAACCGGTAGGGGACTAATAAAATAGTGTACTTATATTTGACCGTGCTGTTCATTCAGAGCATATTTGTTTGTTGTTGAAAAAGTAAAATATAATGAAGAAATGACCCCATTTCACACCATAACGGTGATCAAAGAAGTTTACAGGAAAATCAATATATTGGTTTAATCTACATGTAATATGCAATTATACAAAATGTGATATGGCCGAATTTTACACAAAGAACATTTCCAGATAATGCATATAACAGAATTTAGAAATTGTCACTAAGACACTTGTAGATATATATGTATATATATTATTATATATGTAAAAATCGGACAATATGACAGTATACAATATGTTGGAAATATTTAGAATGTAAGAATGGGCATGGCTTTTTATGTTATGACTGAGCAATGTCAAATATATTTTTCTCTTGGATCACGAAAGCGCTTTGAATGTGAGTTCATAAGTACCGATGATATAATAAAACGTTCCAATAAGGCTGCACAGTTAAAGGGGCCTTTTCACGTTTTGGCAAATTGACAAAAATGAAAAAATTGAAAAAAGTTGTTTCAGATTCGCAAATTTTCGTTTTAGTTATGATATTTGTGAGGAAACAGTACAACTGAACATTTACCATGCTCTAATATATCCATTATATGCATCTTTTGACGATTTAAAAACCTGAAAATTATAAAGCGTTGCAACGCGAAACGATTGAATAATTTGGAGAGTTCTGTTGTCGTCGTTTAATTTTGTGCAACTACGAAGATTGCTTATATAAAGTATAAAATACGTCCGTCATACATGCTTGGCAGGATGGCCGAGCGGTCTAATTGGTTTTAACTCCAGGGGTCACTGATTCGAGCCCTGCTGAGGTCTACTTTTCTTCTGTTTTTAAATTTTATTCTTGATTTTTTACTGGAGCTTCTTAGATCCAATGTTTACATTTATCAATGTAAAGCATTTAATGACAAACTTCAAAATATGCCAAAATCTGTGAAAAGGCCCCTTTAATGTTTATTGTTGATTCGCACAACTGTCAACTACTGCGACAATAATTAGAATCCAGCTTAACAATCCTTTATGAAGTGTTGCTCCAGATTAAAAATACCGATAAGCTATTTGTATCTATATTATAATTATAGCAGTTTCAGCAGGTAGTAGCCCAATACTAAAAGATCACATGCTATACTTGCAGCTGAAGTTACACTGTGGGTATATTTCTTGTTTCTTGATAGATTTTTGGTATATTCCATAAAAAAGGCAAACATTGCAGATTAGTTGTATATGTACGAAACTCAAATTGCAGTATTCGTTAAACCCTTTTCCACCAAACTAAGTCATTAACATTTAAATAGGCCATGGATTCTAATGAACTTAAATGCCGTTAATGTAAATGATAAAACTAATTAGTACATGCACGTATTGGTATGTACGAACTCTCTTGCACAAATCTCTTGGTGAAAGCTCTTCAAATATATTTCGGAAAATGGCCTGTCGATTATAAGATACATACGATTGGCAGGCATGCATAAAGATTCCTCCACATCAGGTATTGCGGGTATGTAAACTTTATTAATACTAAATAACAGTGCGTTATTAGTTGACCGATTTCAACACGTCTACTTTTCTGGTCGTTAAGATAGAAAGATGCAAAATAATTTTGGATTCAAAATGTAGTTGGACAATTTACTACTTGTCCATTTTTTTAAACAAGTAACCGATTGGGTATAAGTCTTTAAAAACAAGCAATCAACAGAAAATTACGAACTACCGGTAGATCAGAAATACGAATAAAGCTGCGATGTACCTCGTTGCCAATATCGGCAATTCCTATAAAACTAATGCTTAGTTGGATGTTGTACGTTCTTTTTCTTCTGTTTTTAAAGTAAAAAAATAACAGTTCAATCGTATTTAGCTTACTATAAACTATATTCAGCCAATTTAGCTTAATTAGTAAGAATATTAAATACAATGAAATAAACAAACTATTTAGAAAGCTATTTTCAATGCGTTTACGTCATTGTCCAATGATGGTGTAGGCAACGTTTAGGGTCCCTTTCGGACTAAGAGTTATCCTCCGGAAGCGACCGAGTGCATGCTGACTTCTCGTCGACTGCCTGTTGGGCTGGTCTAATTTCGGTCGGGATTTTTAATTAGAGTCGACCGTACATGCAGCCTATTTTGCGTACAATGCGTCATTCAAGCGAATGGGTATGAAACTTCAAGGGTCCCTTTCGGACAAACAAGAGCTAAACCTGGAATCGAAATAGTGCACGCTGATGCCCGTCGACTGCCTGTCGGGCTGACATTGTTTTCGCTTGCACTTTTATAAATAGGGTCGGCCGTACATGCAGCATATTTTGCGTATTATGCGTCATTTTCAAGTGAGTGGGTATGCACCTTTAAGGACCCCTTTCGAAAAAAACAAGATTTATCCCCCTAAAGCGACCTAGTGCACTCTGACACCCGTCAACTGCCGGTCGCGCTGACCTAGTGTTTGCCGGGACTTCTAATTAGGGTCGGCCGTACATGCAGCCTATTGAGCGTTCTGTGCGTCATTTTTCAGTGAGAAGATATGTACCTTTAAGCGCCCCTTTCGATCATACAAGAGTTATCCAACGATGATCGAGCCCGGGGCCTTTCACACGCAAAGTGAATGCTCTTTTATTGGACAACATCGTTTTCCTTTCGAATTAATATCAACATAAATCTTGATGACCTATTGGTAAACGAGATCTTAACATTGTACTGTTTCCATTATGTGTTGTTGACGATGTACATTGTACAAGTCAAAATAAACTGTCTGTCTGTCTTAACTATCAAGTGACATTTCTTCGTGAATCAATATAAGCGGTTCATGTGTACTGATCATCCCACTGGCTTTACTAACTGGATTTTAGCACCAGCAGAACCATATATTATTGAAAAATACATAAATGTAACTAACTCCGCCGAAAGCGCTAGACTTTATCTTTGTTTCATGATGACGTTCAATACAACTGCATAAGCCTTCCATTTTTTCACCAAAAAACGAGGCCACGTGACCAGTTTCAAAAATGTTTTCACCAGGTTGCATAAAGATTGGGCAATAAACATTGCATTTTAAGTGGGTACAAACCTTATCTTTAATTTAAATTAGTAACCTAGGCTTTGAACCCATGTGACCCAGTTTCGAAATTAGCCGGGATATCATCGGGATTAATGTTAATTGATATTGCGTATCAATTGCTCATTCCAAAAATCAACGCTATCCTTTGAGCGAAGGCAAGACATAAGGATTATTCACAGATGTTGACCTTGACAAAAATCGTCGTTACTGATTGGACACCACTCTGGACCCAACTGGCTTTTAATTGCATAAACCAGCTCTTTACGGAGACTCCGGAGATGGACAAAGTGTTACGATTAATTGGACACGAGTATAGATATACAATGCATAACAAGAAAAAGTGCAAGTCAGAGCAGCCAATACTCGGCAATAAACTCTATTGCATAGTGATGTGGATTGCAATTTTATGTCAATGGTTTTAATTTTAATACGTATGTTATTCAAATTATTAGCTATATTAATAAATACCGCAATTACTCTAATTTTTCAGACACTTTAAAAAATTATTATTTTTTTGGAGTCCGAAAATTGAGATACGGAAAATATTCAAAAATTACAGGTGTGCGACAATTTAGAGACAAAAATTACATGTCCGAAAATTGTTATTATATCAAAAATAAAAATAAAAGCAATGAATCAATGCACAATAGTTTTTCTACTTTGAAATTAATGCAACTTCACAGCTTTGCTAACTCTTGCTTGAAATGATAAAGAAAAAGTAAAAACATTAAACATACCGCTTCCTTAATAGGGAGGTATTATTTAAAATGCTGTTGGAAGAAGTGATTGTTTTCTACCGGTATACATGGTTATTTACCCAATTACGCAAATATTATGGTCAATTGCACCCAGGCATGCATCTCCCAGGTTTTATGTTCTTAATCCGTTTGTAAAAATCCATGATCGAAGTTTCACAAGGCATGCGAATAATTGCCGAAATCTGGTAAATTAGCGCTGTAAAATATAATATAAATGCTAGACGAAAACGCGCATTTCCAAAAAATAATTATTTTTGTCAAAAAAAAGATGTCCGAAATAGTAGTTACTATAATAACTGTGTAACCAATATCGATATCGTGCACCTTAAACGGAAACGGACGTATTGCTTCGGATACTTAACAATTCCATCGATTATTATTATTATTATATTTATTATTATTATTTATCGCGTAGAATCAGCTATCACATGCTCACCTTGTTTTCCATGAAATATAGCCATTAAGAATTTTTTATTTTAAACTTGTGCAACATTGCCTTTGGCTGAATTGACGTTGCAACATCAAGTTACGTCAGGCAATGTAAACAGCTTTCAGTTCTTATCATGAAGCTTAGTGTAAATATTATTTTTCTTAACTTATTAAAAAAAAAATGAAAATTCCGACTCACCGTGACATTCTGTACCACGATTTCTTAAACTCCACAAGGAAATGTATTAGTTAACTCGCCAAGGGCTCGTTTTCTAATAAATTTCCAG
This sequence comes from Dreissena polymorpha, assembly GCF_020536995.1. Lineage (NCBI taxonomy): Eukaryota > Metazoa > Mollusca > Bivalvia > Myida > Dreissenidae > Dreissena > Dreissena polymorpha. The sequence goes on from NC_068358.1 coordinate 39,275,877, forward strand.
AAGTCGTTTAATAGAATGTGGTTTACAGTGACAACTCAAGTCAGATCCTACATGTATTATCAAATGTTGTTGTTTTTTCTAAAAATCGTAAATTTAATCGTTATTTCCATTCCGGAAAATATAATGACTGGTAACATAACTTTCATTTGATGACTAAACTATTGTTTACGACAGGAGAAAAAACAGACATACACGCCTTTTGCAGCATTTGATACTTGTAAAAAAACATCAATTTCGTTTGACCGAAATGGGAAAAAAATGGCACGGAACGGTACATCGAAAAAGCGGATGAATGCATCAATGCTGAAAAGTATCTTACATGTAATTGAAAAGGACAAATGGCGAGTGGGATGTGTTTATAACTGTATAGGTATTATGCCAGCATAGCATCAGCCCAGCCTGCGCACTCGCGCAGTCTGATCAGAAGTTACCCTGTCCGCCTTTGAGACCACGAGACCTTGGGTGAATTTAAACCAGAGATTGTAGCTCCTGACTCCTCTGCGCGATTGGGCTGGCTGTGGCTGGCTGTGGCTGGTCTGCAGTAACGCTGGCTGTGGCTGGTATGCAGTAACGCTGGCTGTGGCTGGTCTGCAGTAACGCTGGCTGTGGCTGGTATGCAGTAACGCTGGCTGTGGCTGGTATGCAGTAACGCTGGCTGTGGCTGGTATGCAGTAACGCTGGCTGTGGCTGGTCTGCAGTAACGCTGGCTGTGGCTGGTATGCAGTAACGCTGGCTGTGGCTGGTCTGCAGTAACGCTGGCTGTGGCTGGTATGCAGTAACGCTGGCTGTGGCTGGTATGCAGTAACGCTGGCTGTGGCTGGTATGCAGTAACGCTGGCTGTGGCTGGTATGCAGTAACGCTGGCTGTGGCTGGTATGCAGTAACGCTGGCTGTGGCTGGCTGTGGCTGGTCTGCAGTAACGCTGGCTGTGGCTGGTCTGCAGTAACGCTGGCTGTGGCTGGTATGCAGTAACGCTGGCTGTGGCTGGTATGCTATCAACGTTTATCGATAGTCCATTATTTCTTTCTCGGACGATTTAGTACCCAGTAAAATATGAAGTATTATTTAAAGTGATATTATGGGCATCTAACAGTTTATAGGTGTCTATCGCAACCGTTGTTTATTTTTGGTGTATTCACTTCATATACACTTATATTTGTTAATGCAGCATCAACATACAAAAAATATCCGGGAAAGAGAAAAATAATGCATTTGAATATCAACCGTACTTTCGTTTAACAACTGATCATACATGTACGATGTGATACTAAATTTAGTTTTAGTGCAGTTTCGTTCATACGACACAAAGACACCATTTTGTTTTACGGATCATTTCGGCTTACAGGACTCACCAGTCACGTAAAATATCGAATATAAAATATATTTTTTATAAACAACTGGTAACAAGATGAGTTGCAGATAATTGGTCAGTAACCACGTTTTAACTAACTCTTTTGACCTGTTAATTCTTTTCAGCTCAATTCAACAGTGAAAAATGCCCATAATATAACTTTAAACATATATAACACAAAAAAGTATCGGAAATGATCACACCTAACAGTTTGTGTTGTTTGCTGTTGAGTTACAGCGAAAATGATAAAATCATTTCCGATTGTCACAAATTTTCCTAATGAACTGCGTTTTGACGAAATAAACACGCTAAATCACCGGCGAAAAATACCAAATGACGAAAAAGCACGCTTAACACCAAAACAATTATCATGTGACTATGACGTCGTATTTTTATGATGCACTTCTGCGAGAAATATTATTCGCCAAAAATTTATGTAAAGCTTTTGTTAAATTCTATTAATAACCAACCAATTAAAATTTACATGTCCTGAAGCCATGGCCTTAGAAATGGAATTATGTAAAGAATTGATCTCTAACTTAAGTAAACAAGTATCGTTGAAAACGATAGATGCTCCCCTTGTTTGACATTGAGAAAATCTATTATTAGCCTCGGTGACATTGACCTTGACGCCAGTGGCCTGAAACCTCATCAAAAGGTAGAGATCCATGCAAGGTACCTACATGCCAAATATGGAAGAGATCGGTAAAATATTGAAAGCGCTATGATAAACTGTACCAAAAGTGTGACGGAAAATATATTATTGACCTCGGTGACCTTGACCTTGACCCCAGTGACGTTAAGCCTTATCAAAAGGTAGAGGTCCATGCAAGGTACCTACATGCCAAATATGTAAGAGATCGGTAAAATATTGAAGGCGCTATGAGAAACTGTAACAAAAGCGTGACGGAAATCTATTATTAGCCTCGATGACCTTGACCCCAGTAACACCAAACCCTCATCAAAAGGTAGAGTTTTATAGGAGGTACCTACATGCCAAATATGTAAGAAAACGGTAAAATATTGAAGGCGCTATGACTCCTGTGAGAAACTGTGACAAAAGTATGACGAAAGACAAACTCAGGCCGTCAACTGATTCCTATATTTTCCTATATTTTGGAGAATTTTCCCAGATTTTTCAATGCCTCCTATATGTCCTATATTTTCGTATAGTTTTTACTTTTTTTCATATATTTTCTTCAGAAAATTTCCCCCTTTTTAAATACTTATAAGAAGTAATACTGCCTTTAGATATTTTAATTTACAGTGTAAAAAGCTGTGCCTCCTCTTCCAAAGCATCCCCATCTTGCAGGAGTGCTGTTGTGCACCATTGTGATATCTATATGGACACCTTTGATGAAGAAAAATACAACTATTTTAAAGGTGAGAACAAATCCTAGCTAAGCAGATAGTTGTATCAGGTCTTTCCCCAGGGATGCTCTTCTGAGGGGATATTTAATGCTCTTCCTGATCTTAGATGTAATTGAGCGTATCTTCAGGCTTCCAATTCTTTTGAATCTTGGAAATTATTTAAATATGTTAGGGCATTGGAAGTCTTCTAGAATAATTTAGGATATGCATCTACCATTGTGTGTCTGATACCCATGAGCTTTATAGATTGATTTTCAATTGGTACTAATAACACAGTGCAATGTTGTTCAATTAATTATTTTGATGTTCAATTTCAAATATATTTATATGCAGAAGCTGCCAGAAAAATCTTATATTCTGTATGTACATTTTATCATATACTAGTAGGATGTTTTGGTGTTCTTTTCATGTCCTAAAAATGTTTGATTGAAGAGTGTATAGAGGTTTTAATGTGCATAAAATACAGAATTTATATTATATACCATGGTACGATACTACAGGTATGTGATTTATGTTTTCGGTTTCAATAATTTCTTTATCAATGTTATGTTGCACTGTTATGTTAGGTTGTAAAACTATGTTTAATAATGTTTTGTGTTGTGTTGATTGTTAACTATTTTAATTAAAAAATTCAGGTGTCCACATCGATGACCACAGTGTGTTGCTGCATCAGCATATCTGCCTTGGTGGTGAAGATGAGGGACTGTTTTGTTAAGTAAAACATGAATTTAATGATTATAGACTGAAAACAAGTAAGTAAGAAGTTCTCTACATATCTCTAGAACATTACTTTTTACCATAAAATTCCTATAGTTTAACCCTAAACATGCCGAAACCTCTTATATTTTGATGGAAAAATACCTTTATTTATTTCCTATATTTTCACCTTAAGTCAGTTGACGGCCTGCAAACTGGCAAGTATATACTCCTCATATATATATATATATATATATATATATATATATATATATATATATATATATATATATATATATATATATATATATATATATTGGTATCAACAAGCATTTAATAAAATTCTCAATCAAACCACTTTTTTTAATTTTAATTTCTTCCCATATGCATTTCTTCTGGAAATATCTTTATTCATTTTCATGTTTTGAAATGAACGTGTAACTACTCTACAACACCCCCCCCCCCCCCCCTTCCCCGGTCACCAATATTTTTAACTAACGTACTATCTACTGCAATCCATTACTCGTAAATTGACATTTTTTTAGTTTCTATGGGTCAATCATTTCTCATGAAATACAGTTAGAAAAAAATACATTGTAAATAATTTAATTAAGTTTAAAATTGGTGTTTGTCACTTGTAAATCGCATAATCACCGCATGAAATGTGTGTTATGAGTTTAAGCGAATATCATAGGATACATTATTTCCGATTGTCACGATTTTTCTCAGTTAACAGCGTATAACGTATCACTGTGAAACGAAATTAAATGGAATGTATTGTATTGTATGGAATGAATGTATTAAAATAAAACATTTGATTTTTCCGTTCTTCTCCCGTTGATCTGATAAGGAATCGGCTGTATGTGTTTGTGTGTGTAATTAAGTATCCCGGAAAAAGCAACCTTTTTGGAAAACCCCACTATATATATAACCATGATAACCTGATGCTTAAAATAAAGCTGACCTCTTTATAATCCTATAAAAATCACAAACCTTATGACCAAATTGTTCTACCAGAAATCAGTCACGCGCTATCAACGAAGTTACGCAAAAGACGCATTATAGTGTATTGCAATTTCGACACCCCATTTTTGATCATCAGTCGTTTTTCCCTAATCTATTTATAGCCTCAGATGACATGTGCTGCGCAAAATACCACTTGACTGACAAAGCACATAGAAGACTATTTAAATCATTCACAAATTAAGTATTGATGCAAAGCATCAAAGGGCGTCGAGAATTTCAGTGTAAAAGGCACTCAATGAAGTTACATGGAACGATTTTTTTTACTGTATATATTCATATATTGGCCGATGATTTTAAAGTGATATTATGGGCATTTTTCACAGTTGAGTTGAGCTGCAAAGAATTAACATGTTAAAAGAGTTAGTTAAAATGTGGTAACTGAACAATTATCTGCAACTCATCATGCTTCCAATTGTTTATTAAAAATATATTTTATATTCGATATTTTACGTGACTCACCCAGTCCTCTAAGCTGAAATGATCCGTAAAACAAAATTGTGTCTTTGTGTCGTATGAACGAAAATGCACTAAAACTAAATTTAGGTTCACACCGTACATGCATGATCAGTTGTCAAACGAAAGCACGGTTGATATTCAAATGCATTTTTTTTATCTTTTCGGGATATTGTTTTAGTATGTTGATGCTGCATTGACAAATATAAGCGTATATAAAGTGAAAACACAAAAAAATAAACAACAGTTGCGATAGACACCTATAAACTGTTAGATGCCCATAATATCACTTTAAAGAAAATAGGAAAAGATACTGGTATAACCATTATCTATGATTTTGTGTTATAACCCCCAAATAACCATTATGTATGATGTTGTGTTATAACCCCCAAATAACCATTATCTATGATTTTGTGTTGTAACCCCCAAATATTTCATAGTTCATTTTATTTACATTGGTTTCCTTTTTTTACTGGCATCCGTGTGCAGTTTTCATTAATGGAACAGAACTGTGAAGGTTTTAAAAAGTCTGCTTCATCTTGTAAGCGTTATTTCATATTTTTCTCAACTTCAAGGGGAGATAATTCTGAACTTATTCTTACGTTGCTCATTTACGATAGGGGTTGAGTACTCATTGATATGAAAACACTGTAAAAGTTTAAATGTGTTTACGAACCACCACCCCCCCCCCCCCCCACCTTCTCACACATATATTTCATGGGCATAATAAAAACAAAAAATGGTTCCAATAAAACAGCACATTTATTTAAACTAAAATGTCTACATCAAAACAAAAAGTTAACATATAACACAAATAAAATAATTTAATTCTACTGGGGCTCGAACCTTGTGCCTCTCACATGTGAAGCGAGCGTGTAACCACTACACTACGAAACCGCTTAAAAATCACCTTTTAACTAAGTTATTAATAAGCTATTAATAGTCGGTTTAAATGTAAACCCGGAAGTTTAAACGCTGGATAGTGAGCGGGGTTAAAGTTCCACACCAAGGGTCCATACCACTGGCAAGATAAAGGTCAGGCCTGCGGCTTTCTATATGTGGTTCTTAAAAAAACCTGTAGGAGGACTTGATAGTAATGAGACTTGGGTGCTGTGAAGGTACTCCTAATGCGGCTGCTTCCTTTTTCAAGACTCATTATTACAATTAATAATACGTGTCGCGCTTTGCGCTCTATTGCGCCTTTATTAGTAACTAGGTGGTTGCTAGGATAGTGGAACAAAGAAATTTTGTTTTTATACAAAACCAGAAAGTTTCACCGGTTCGCGTATTTGCCCAGTCCCTGTGATCTTTTATTATTGCCCATTCCCTGTGATCAGTTATTTATTAAAAGAATTAGCTTTGCATTATTGGCAATAAATGTTGTAGTAAATGTAATTGGCACAAATGCAGTACTTATGTACACTCATTTACACAAAAAATCACCACTATGCAAGATATTCTGACAACAAAAATATATACATTGATCCGTAAAATAACTTCTCCTCCCATAAGCGAAAAAAAACGTATTACATACTAGTCGCCGCACTTCAGTGCGACGCCAATAAACTCGATCTTCCGCGACACGCATAGTTTTAATATTGTTTTTTGACTTTTTCAGTTTGATGGCAGTTCAAGAACTGAAACCGCGCTGCGAACCCTTTCTTGGCGCGGAAGCGGGAGTTATCAGGTTTTGGGTCTCTTACAAATGTGGCTTTCAAAACTTTACTTCTAACCTGAGTTGTTCGCAAGCGAACACCAAAAAAATTAAATCCGGAAACACAGCCATTAACACACTTTATGGTTTAAGAGCGTTCTTATATTATTTGCCCATAGCTTAAATAAACAGAAAGGTTTTCATGAGTAAGAGTGCTGTTTTACTTTATTGGCAGTCGTATATTGACTGTAAGGTCACAACAAATTGAAGATTTGTTCTACGGATTTTTGCTTCCCAAAAATGGAGCGAGCGAGTGAAATAAAAATAAATTAATATTTTATTCTAATTTATGTTTAATCACACGCGAGCGAAAAGCGAAAAATAATAAATAATATAATGGCTATGTAAATTGATATATTTATGCCAAATAAACGCATGATATCTGCACAATAACAGTAAAAGATCATTTAGTAGTAATAATTGAGTTTAAGCCCTTATCAAATGTTCGTAAAAATAAAATAAAAATCTCGAATAGCTGTTCTTCTTACTCACACCAGGTAGTGATTACTTAAATTTAACATGGTACACTGTAGTTTTCATTATCAAAGTTATATAAGAAGTTCGGTTTTATGTCAATGATGGTTTAATAGCATAAAAAACAATAAATAATACAATACATATCAAGCATAAGCAGTGATTTGTCTTCGCGTCATACTTTACAGCCTGTGCCTTTTTCATTGAGTATAAAGTGCGATAAACCATGGAAAAAATGAATGATTATTATTATGATTATAGATAACAATTGTTAATAAGTGCATAACAGTTTGACCTATATTTTTGGAAATTTTGGCGAGACCTTTCTGAAAAAAAGTTACCTTTTGCCATTTGGAAACAGCTATTTTTACATTTTGCAATTTGGACACAGCCCGTAAGAGGCTGTAATTTTGGGCAATAAACACTGATACGATATATCTCGAATTTGTATCAGTTCTTAATATCACAGGTTATGGTATTATACAATACTCGATGCATTACGTTTGTTAGTTAAGCACTATTAAAATTAGAAATGAGAAGTTTAAGTTTTGTAAAGTAAAAAAACTACATAACTTCCTAATGAAAGTAAATAAGAAATGGGTAGTACAAGTTTTGTATTTTAATATAAAAAGTCAATCAAATCCCAGTAAAGATGTTTAGGTTTATTTTTGTTAACATTCTTACTGATGTCAAATTCATGTTTTGGGGCATAATGCACATCTTGGATTTAGCCATCAACAGTTTGAACTAGTAGATAGGTGGCTCGTACAATTTATATTATATACGACATTTTTTGCCCAGTTCAACAGCGAAACTCGTTTGCATGTTATTTTTAAAAAATATTTTAACTGAATCAACACCAACAAGTTTATTGCAGATTTTTACCAATCGTACGCATACCGGCGATATTTCACATCCTTGTGTAGATGCGGTTGAAATATAAAAATACTAATATCATCTGTGATGAAATGACTCATTGCCCCGGGGGAAAATTAACATTTCCATTTGTGTCTTTGGCCGACATGATAAGACAGAAGAACGCCGCCATTTGTTGTTACCATATACCAATCTATCAACACAAAGCGTTATAAAAGTCTCTGTCGTAAAATACGTAGGCTAAATTAAACTAAACCATTTAGTAAATACATGTGCGCAGCAAATTTGTTGCTGCGGGCGCAAAATAAAAATAACGATATTTTAAATTTAATCAATTTGTTGTGGCCTAACTAGATTTAGCATGTGCAGATTTGGTTAAATTTAGAAATTGCACGACAATCATATTGTTTGAATGGTTTAATTTGGTTGTTTTTATGTGATGTTAACTCGGGGAAAATGACGCAATAAAAAATATTTCGTTTACCCAAAACTCTTGCTTGTAAAGTTTTGTTAAATCGTATATAAAACGATCATCACTGTCGATGTATGCTTTCTTTACGCCTGATTTCCAAAAATGTCTACCTAGTACATGGATTGGAGTACCCGGTATATTGCATTTTGTTTAAGGTGTTGCCAACGGCCTTTTTTCAAAATCAGTTTGTTGAAATAATTATGTATGTGCACTCAAAACATTTAATGCCCGTCAAGGGTTTTAAACTGACT